>NC_056726.1:561606782-561629282 GCF_019279795.1 Protopterus annectens | reverse complement strand
GAGGTTTTTGTTTAGACTCCTAGTATTGAGCAGTAACACCTTTAGACTATCTTGATTTTTGATTTTCTATTTCAGAAGTATTTTCAGTTTGGCATTACCTTAAAACAGCACTATGCAGGAGGGCAATTTTTAAGCTCATATTTGAAAGCCTAGAAAGGAGAGGTGCAGACCATCCCTGGCAAAGCAGCATGGTCTGTTAACCATATCCTTCCATGCTGACAAATATTGCATCACCTTAGAATGACACCAGAAACTAAGCCCATTATTAAAATCAGTAATCTTTTCTTCATATTTTGGCATCACCCTTGGAGAAAGTAAAATGTTGCTGAATGCTATGCTAATACCAGACACACATTCTTTGAGCTCCACAATGTCCCTCTTCATAGAGAGATGCATCTCGGGTTATTTACAGCCACATGGATTATTATTGAGTCATACTGGTACTTGTGTTCCTACAACCTGAGTGCATCCATTATGTGGTGGATCCAGGCCCCTGCAAATGTGTACTCACTTTTGCTAATATAAAGTCATGCACTTTCAGTCTGACATTACAGGCATTCATAGAACACAAGTTTGACCAACCCATTTTGGTCAAACTGCATATCTACATTTCAATAGTAAAGCATATACAGATAAATAGATGGATAATACAAATATATATATGTATAGATATACAAATATGGATATGTATAGATATATAGATTTATAGGAGATTAGTAGGCTAATGCCTTAAGTACCCTTACATGCCTAGCCAATATAACCTGATTTTACCCAATATATTGCCCCTATGGGCAAGAAGATGGTATGGATTTATGCCTATGGCTTGCGTATTTTACAGATTGCCCCTATCCATAAGGGATATATGTGCTATGCCAGGTGTGAATATGCAATTCCCCATCCATTGATCTAAACTGCATTTGAAGAGGGCCAGGGAAGGGCTTTGCTTAATGTGCATAGGAAGCCTGTTCCAAAGAAGGGGCAATCTCAAAGACACATATCTGTCTTTCCAACATGTTTTGTTTGAGTCACTGACTAAGTTTAGATCTCTAGATCAGGTGACGCTCATGCTGTTTGATTTGCAGATGTTTAACAGCTCCATCAGGGCTTGATTTCTGAGTCCCTTGTTGGTTAGGCATAGGTGACCCATTAATAGTTGGTAGGAGACAAAGTAACGGGATAGGGTTTTTAGTTTGTCTGCACAGGACATGTTGTTAACACCCTGTATTTTCTTTGTGAGGAGCCTCTGAGGTCACTACAGCTGCTGTAAGTCCTTACTCAAGTACATGCCAAGTGGTACATTGTACTCAATTATTGGTCTGTTGATGGCTGAGTACTGTGGGATTACAATTTCTTTGGATCTGGATGCCATAAGTTTACTTATCAGTTGTGCCACATAAAAGGATTTCCTCACCACTTTGGACACATGGTGGTAAGAGTTCAGGCTACAATCAGCCTACCTAGATCTCTCACCACTGAGTCCACTCTAAGGATGCACTATTGATTCTGTAATTTGCAGTGGTATATGACTTCCAAAGGGTATGATAATGCTTTTTATGCATTTAGTTTTAGGCCATGGTTTTGACACCAATGATTTGTCTGATCTAGACCCTCCTGAAGGATATCTGCATCATTGGGGGATTCAGTGATTGCCCTTAGCTTGCAATCATCAGCAAACGTTGTCATTCAGATGCCTTCCACATTAGCCTTGACTTCAGAGAAGTACATTCCTAACAGGAGTGGTCCCCAGCAGTGAGCCCTGTGGCAAACCAGCAGTAAATGGCCTCTTGCCACCCACTTTAACCACATGTCCCTTCGCATGAGCCAATTTGTTATCTATCTGATAACATAGGGATTTATGCTCAGTTTTGTGCGTTATTTATAATACCTGACTGGGGAATTGTGTCAAATGCTTTGGCCAGGTCGAGCTAAGTGGTGTGTACTGTTTTACCCTCCTCCATTGCCTTAATGACTTTCTCAAAGAAATCCATCAGATTCAGTAGGTATGTCCTGCCCTTCACACAAAATCCTATTATTCTAGCAGTTTAATATATGTGTGTGTGTGTGTGTGTGTGTGTGTGTGTGTGTGTGTGTGTGTGTGTGTGTGGAAACATATATATATATATATATATATATATATATATATATATATATATATATATATATATATATATCTAAACACACACACACACACACACACACACACACACACACACACACACACACACACACACACACACACACACACACACACACACTCACACACACAAACAATATTTAGTAGCAAGGCTTCAGTAACAAGATGGAGGAGGGTTACTAATGATATTCAGTATATTCACAGAAATCCAGGTGTGAATCCCTTCATGGCTGTCTTTTTGTATTGTAACTATTGGTCATGGCAGATAATAACTAAAATTATGTGCTAATAGCTTGTGTTTGTATTGCACAGGGACCAGTTTACACATATTTAAAGATCACCACTTGTGAATGTCCTTCTTTGTCATTTAATGAGATTGCTTACTAAAGCTGAGGCCTATGCTGAGACACATTTGGGTATGAATATGTTTTGTGAGTAAATGACTTAGATCTACCCTTAGACCTAAACTGACTGAAAAAATGCATTATGAACTAGAGCTGACCCAAGTAATACGTGTTTATTATTTATTTACTGTATGTTACCAGGCAGTACATAACATGCACAGACTCCATTAGTAGTTTTCCCTGCTGGTAGATATAACAAAGTCAGAAAAATGAAACTTTGATTTCATCCACAAAAGACTGAAAGGAAAGAATATTTACTTTTCTTCTAGGAGGGGAAAAATCCCATTTTTGAAAAAAAAATGGATTTGCTGTTTTTATTTGCTTTGTCCTGAATTCTTACAGTTATCTGAACTGGTTATAAAGGTTCCAAGAGAAGTACTGTGTTTGACATGTAAAGTCAACCTATTTCACAAATGTGGAATGCATTGGTTAAGGTATTTGTTATGCTGTCTGGTATTGTTGATGTGATAGTATAGGTTTATAACTAGTTTTATCATGGTGATAGTGATCTTAGAGTGCTGAGTCATTCATAGCATGGGAAATTTGGTGGGCATAACCCCCCAGGAATGTATAGGACACGTTGAAGAGAGACATGTCTTTCAGTCTATCAGAGTAGATAGGGTTAGTAAGACACAAGATCTTTTTGTTGAGGAAATGGCAAAATTGAAGTGTATTAACCCACCACCGAGTTCGCACAGGAATGGGCGTGCCCGCTGTGATTGACATGCGGGAGGGCAGAGCAGTCCCCCTCCTCTACAATTATCAAGATACTTCCAACTAACTGAAAGTGAAACCCATATTATTGTACTGGATTAATTCTGGAACAGTGGTGGCAAGTCCTTACGTAACCACGGACATAAATATTGCCATTCCACTAATAAAACATTCGGGTAGCAATGAAATGAAAAAGCCACTGACATGAACACTGCGGTTCCAATAACTAAACATTCAGGTAACAGTAGAATGAAAGAGACACTGGCAGAAACCCTAGTTCCACTAGTAAAAGCATTTAGGCAACAGTAGAATGAAAGAGCCACTGATAGAAACGCTGCGGTTAAACTAATAAAAGCTTTCAGGTAACAGAAGAATGAAAGAGCTACTGACATAAGCACTGCGATTCCACTAATAAAAGCATTCAAGTAACAGTAGAATGAAAGGCCATTGACATAAACAATGTGGTTCCACTAATGAAAACATTCAAGCAACGGTGGAATGAAAGACCCACTGACATGAACGCCGCGGTTCCACTAATAAAAACATTGGTAAAAGTAGAATGAAAGAGCCATAGCTCTCAACCTTCCATTGCCAAAACAAGGAACACTCGACTTCATAATGTGGAACAAATGGGCAAAATGTGGAACACATACTAATGGCTTACTAACAACTTCAACTAGAAAGGTCATAGGATGGTTAAAATATGCTGGTTTTACTTATAAAGAAGATCCTTTAATGTATTAATATGATTAATTTCAATTTACCACAGATTTCACTTAAAAAAAATTCCTAACACTGAATGTGTGACAGACTCTTTCAATGTGGAACTTTGAGGAACATGAACTTTTTAAGACCCCAAATGAGCCAGTACACAAGTATTTTGCAATAAGCATATAATTACTGTTATACGTATATACATATAATGTTTTCTGTATTTTCTTTATAATTTTGCTAATCTGTTTGTAGGTCTATATTACCTAGTGTTTTGGTGGCATCTTTCAATCAAACAGTGGGCGGTGCAGTCAAAATGGTCGCAGGTGGGGCTTGCTACTGCACATCTGGTGGGTTAATACACATCAATTTTGCCGAGGAAACAGAGTATTATGAGTTGCTTTCAATACTTTGTGAGGTATGTGCCAACTAGGGCATTATTTTCAACGATGGGCCTAATAAAGGATGAATACAGTAAGGGTATGACTTATTTGGAAGTTGAAGAGATACCACAAAGGATAAGTTGTGTGAGGTAGAAGGATTTTACAACAACCACAGTGGCATGGTGGTCAAAGGAGAATCTGTAAGCAGTACAGAGACACAAGTACCTGGTGACTGTGACAGAGTGAGATATCTGTATGATAAGTGGTACAGATGCAGGCTTTACCAACATAAACAGTGCTGCCTTTCAAGGCATAGGATCATAGGAAGTTGCTAGGCTAAGAGCCCTAGGGACCTTACAAGCCTAGCCAAGTTCTACCCTTATTTCAACAATCAACACAAATTGCCTCTGTCTAAGAGGGACACAGGTGGAACCCCCCAGGGTGAATTTACGTTTTTTCAACAAATCATCCAACTTCCATTTGAAGAGGACCAATGAGGTACTCTGACATGAAGTGAAAAGTTCATTCCAAAGTGTGGTAACCTCTGGGAGATAAATCTGTCCCTCCAGCAGGTTCTATTAATGTCAGATACCAGGTTAAGGTCTTTAGAGTGAGTAACCTGTATGCCATTTGACTTGCAGATATGCAGCATTTCCAATAAAGCAGGGTCATAGATTGACTTATATACAAGGCATTGAAGGTAAGCCCATGATTAAAACACCAAATATTTGTTTGGTATTGTCTTTGCTGGAGATTTTGAATACCGGAATGGGATTTGATACCTACACCCATTCACAGCCATCATAATCACACTGCATGCCAGGGGGGTATATACAGACACACAAACGTGCACACACACACACACACACACACACACACACACACACACACACACACACACACACACACACACACACACACACACACACACACACACACACACACACACACACACACACACACACTCTCTCTCTCTCTCTCTATATATATATATATATATATGGGTGTACTTCACTTCACTGAAATCCCGTTTCATTTCACTGAGACCAAATCACCTAAAGTTCAAATTACTGAAAATTCATTTTGCTGAATCTCATTTCACTGAATTGTATGCTATAGACTTGATGTGGCAGTGTGTCGAGTACTGTGAGGCACATAAAGGATATATGCCCTTATCCCCACTGTAGTGCAACCTGGAGTCCATATATATAGTTGGGGTGTGTGTGGGGGGCACAGCCCCCCACTTAGTTTGGTTTTATATTGTCTGGTTTCTGTTAAGAGGATAAATATTTATTTCTTTTATTTATTTACATTTGTTTACCGGGAAAGTCCGACTGGGCCAGAAACCCATTTTCAGCAGAAACCCGGGGAGAAAAGCTCCACAGAAATACAAACAATATACAATAATTAGATAGTACACCAATATACATACAGTAAGATGCAGAATACATATCTTCTAGGTAGTCTATACAAAATAGTATTCCATACAGTTTTCTAATATATACAGGTTCAAAAAGAAAAACATGAGCATTTCAGTGAAGATCGCTGTGAGAAAAAATAAAGTTAGTCATGTGTACATATTAAATAATAGTTATGACCAAATGACATGTCCTTTATATATGAAAACCAACTAGGAAAAAACAACTATAAAAACAAAAAACTGCACAGCTGAATGAACCAGCTAGACCAAAATAAACCAGTACTTTAGCGTAAAATAAATTTTAATCTCCGCTTTCGTCAATACAGACTTCATCAGAAATGTAAAACACATTCAGTTCCACAAGGTATAAATACTTAAAAACAATTACATTCAATTAAGGCCAATTAAAGTCAATATACTCAATACAAAAATTTAAAAAGATAATACATTAAACATGGCTAGGACAAGTTTTGTTAACATAAACTCTACGATCTTGTAAAAAACATTTAATGTTTATGGCATCATTCAAACCTGGAGGCTGATCAGCTTTCAGTTGAATCTGCCACCTGGTTTCTCTTCGTTCCAAATAATTCTTAAAATTGCCACCTCTCAAATTCAAATGACCCTGTTCCAAAATGGAGAACAAAAAACTTCTTAAAATTAGGACAAACTAAAGTATGCCTATATAATGCATTGTTAGAGTCTTTCTTTTTAATATCATACAAGTGCTCTCTAATCCTGGTCATTAACTGTCTAGTTGTCATGCCAATATAAAAAGGAAGGAGATGAACTACACACAGTAACATACATCACCCCTACACTTTTACATGTAAAGTAGCTAGAAATAGAAATAGTATATGGAATATGCTCTTAATTAATGAATGGTCCTTCCAAAATATATCTACACATATTACATGTGAGACATTTATACATTCCCTTATTGACACTTAACCTCTTAGTGTCAACCACAAACTTGTCCCTTCCTTTCTCCAATAAACTTTTTAAGTTGGAGTCTTTCTTATATACAAAGTTAGGATACTCACCCACATTATTACACAATTCACAATTACCTCTGACAATTTTCCAATTATCAGATAATATTTTCTTAATGTCTGAAGCCCCACTAGTTACAGGTAAATTATAACTCAAATACATATCATTATATGGTGTATTCCTTGGAGTTACTACTAGGGCTTTAGTAATAATGGGTGGATACCTATCATCTCTGCCATTCCAAACATATTTTATTTGGTCATCCAACATCTTCTCATCATAGCCACATTCCAAAAATAACTTTTTAATATATGAAAACTCAATATGCAAATATTGATCATCATTGGTCATACTGCTAACACGAATGAACTGTCCCTTCGGGATGTTCTTTTTTACATGAGTTGGATGTTGACTGGAAAAGTGTAAGTAGCCATTCGTAAAAGTGGCTTTTCTGTAAATGCTACTATTAAACGTATTTGTTAATTGACCCCATTCTAAGTGAACATCCAAAAAATTAATGGAAGTGCCAAAATCTCCCAACACAAACTTAAGTAAGATGAACTGGAATTAATAGTTCTTAGTAAAGCACGTACAGGGTCAATACTCCCCTGAATCACAAAGACTAAATCATCTATAAATCTTTTATAGTATATTACTTTACACTGAGTAAAACATGGTCTTAAAAATTCATGTTCCCACCATCCCATCACGACATTAGCAAAAGAGGGGCCAACTGCTGACCCCATGGCTATACCTTGCATTTGTTTATAATAACAGCCATTAAACAGAAAATAATGATTATTTAGAATGATGTCAAGTAAATTACAATAAAAATTGATGACATTATTTTCATTGTTTGTAAACCTATTCAAATACAATCTAACATATTCAACCCCAACATCATGGGGTATACACGTATACAAAGAAGGGGCATCTAAAGTAAATATGGTATGTACATCAGGATCAAACACGGTCTGTTCATTAAACATTCTAAAAGTTTCCAAAACATTCCATGAATCCTTTAAAAATGATTCCAAGCTATGGACATAAGGTTGTAGAAATTAATCAACTAATAAAGAAATACCCTCAGTAACATAATGAGATGCAGAAATAATTCATCTGAAAGGACAGTCTATTAAATTCTTATGTGTCTTCGGAATGCCGAATAACACACCAACTTTAGGATTTTCAATATTACAAAAATTGTATACATCCATGTTCATATCACTTGCCAATAGACTGTCATACAAAAAATCGGAAACATATTTATAACATTTGCAAATTTCAAAATTGTTAACGTTCTTATACTCATATTAATTTCTGAGCATTCTTTCCATTTTGGCTATGTAATCTTTTTGATCCATAACTACTAACATCCCCCCTTGTCACTTTTCATAATGCGTATAGAAGTGTTATCACACAATTCCATCATGGCAGTTCTAAGTTCACCACTCAAATTATCATTTCTCATACATGGTTTATTACTACCTAAAATTCTTCTGAAGTCATGCTCACAAGCAGACTCAAAAGTTCTCAAAGTGTGATTTAATAAAGGATTAAAACTAGAAGGTTTAACTAATAAATGCTTGATGCCTTTCACCTCTTTCATTAAATAAGACAGATTAAATTTTCTGGTAAACTGCTTTAACTCAAAAATAGCATTGGTAATGTTGGTTCTCATATTAGGCACAACATTAAAACCTAATCTCAACAATTTAATATGATTTTCAATTAATTCAAAACTAGATAAATTCAAAATGTCTTTAACAGAGGCGTTGTACCTTATTCATTGTCTGTTGATGAATCCGAAGTCATCAAAATGCCCTGTCCCTTCTTGCGTGAGTGTAGTCTTGGACCATAACTGTCTTTTCTCCTTTTTGAATATTAAAAAAAGATTTATTGTTAACAACTGGTTCTTTATCAATGTCACTGTTATTAAGGGAAAGACCAGTTGTTTCTTCCTGAACAGGATTAAATTCAGCAGAACAAGCGTGGACGTCAGTGTTGTAATCCCTTTGCCTATTTCTGTTAGAAAAAAACGTAGACTGTGCAACCAAGAGAGGCGGGTCTTATAGAAGCTTGTTGCTTAAGGTGGACTTGATTAGAAGACTGATGAACTCTGTTGTTACCAAATGAAAGCTTGTTTTTACTTTGTACAAACATACTATATGCACAATCCATCTCATATGCAGATACATCACGATCCAATTTGCTATTTTTCTGATTTATTAAAGCTTTCTCGTATTGTTCTAAATCTTCCAACATCAAGGAAGATTCCATCCTTTCACAAAATACAAACTGAAATTTGTCTTCGATCATTTGCTCAACCTTAAGAGTTTCTTCTCTCAAAGTGGCCATAGACTCACTGTTGCGTTCAATTAACAATTTCAAAAAATTTATACCTGCTTCGTTAAAGAAATCTTTTAGATGATTGAAAAAAGAATCTTTTACTGTTATACCATTGGGACATTTAAAAAAGTGTAGTCCCTTCGGAACAATGCTTAACTCAATGCATTTGACAAAATATTTATTCTCACTGTCTATGTTCTTGTATTTCTTCAACAATTTGTTTAAATTGTCACATAAATCTTTGTATTCAGATAAACTGGTGACATCAATGGATCTTTTAGTTTTAAAAAATGGATTCTCACCGTTATTTAAAGTTGCTGCTATGTTAGAATACAGCCCTCTCGGCTTGACACTTTTTGACTTTACAGGTTCAGGTTGTTTCACTACTTCACTTCGTTGTCTATAGGTATTCACCTCCACCATGGTATCTGCATCATCCTCAGACCCAGTACCAGACCCAGAAGCTGACACCCCATTTCTGGTCAAACGCTCATTCAGCAACAAATGAAATGATTTCTTAATGTCTTCCATGGTCTTTAAAAAGACCTGATTAAAATGTAGTTCAGGAGAGTCACAAACATCATGGATGCTAAGATCCAATAAAGGATCTCCAGCCATATCAGCCATTGCAGAAAACAAAACTGAAAACAAACTAGGAAAAAACAACTATAAAAAAAAAAAAACTGCACAGCTGAATGAACCAGCTAGACCAAAATAAACCAGCACTTTAGCGTAAAATAAATTTTAATTTCTGCTTTCGTCAATACAGACTTCATCAGAAATGTAAAACACATTCAGTTCCACAAGGTATAAATACTTAAAAACAATTACATTCAATTAAGGCCAATTAAAGTCAATATACTCAATACAAAAATTTAAAAATTAAAAAGATAATACATTAAACATGGCTAGGAAAAGTTTTGTTAACATAAACTCTACGATCTTGTAAAAAACATTTAATGTTTATGGCATCATTCAAACCTGGAGGCTGATCAGCTTTCAGTTGAATCTGCCACCTGGTTTCTCTTCTCTAAAGTTCAAATTACTGAAAATTAATTTAACTGAATCTCATTTTACTGAATTGTAAGCTATAAACTTGATGTGGCAGTGTGTCGAGTACTGTGAGGCACGTAAAGGATATATGCCCTTAACCTCACTGTAGTGCAACCTGGAGCCCATATATATATAGTTGGGGGGATGTGGGGGGTACAGCCCCCCCACTTAGTTTGGTTTTATATTGTCTGGATTCTGTTAAGAGGATAAATATTTATTTATTTTATTTATTTACATTTGTTTACCGGGAAAGTCCGACTGGGCCAGAAACCCATTTTCAGCAGAGACCCGGGGAGAAAAGCTCCACAGAAATACAAACAATATACAATAATTAGATAGTACACCAATATACATACAGTAAGATGCAGAATACATATCTTCTAGGTAGTCTATACAAAGTAGTATTCCATACAGTTTTCTAATATATACAGGTTCAAAAAGAAAAACATGAGCATTTCAGTGAAGATCGCTGTGAGAAAAAATAAAGTTAGTCATGTGTACATATTAAATAATAGTTATGACCAAATGACATGTTCTTTATATATATTTATTTTTGAGTAGTAATGAGCACTGAGGAGAGGGAGAAAATGAGGCAAGGAGTGGACAGTGTGTTGAGAGAGTTATAGATATCTTGTCAGTCTGGTTTGGCGCAGACTGACAAGATGTATATAGAAAGTAGTTTTTAAGTTGTGGAAAGAGGTAGGCTTTAGTTTTGTGAGTTTGTTTGTCTGTGGTTTCCCATTTAGTCTTGTGAAATGTAACATCGTAAGCTGTCAGTGAAATGAGATTCAGTGAAATGAAGTTGTCACTGTTGTGAACTGTAGGTGATTTGATCTCAGTGAAATGAATGTCAGTGAAATGGGATTTCAGTGAAGTGAAGTAGACCCAAATATATATATATATATATATGTATATGTGTAGTGTGTGCGTGTGTGTGTGTGTGTATGTGTGTATCCATATCTACGTATGAGTATGGAATGCAAACCAATACTGACTACCTAATCATTATGCATGCTTCAACTCCAGTAGTAAATCCATTCGCAGGTAACAAGAAGCAAATCACATCTCAGTCAAGATGAATGGTTTCAATCTTCTTTTCAATATTTGTCATCTGCCACTGATGGTCAGTCACCATATTTCTCAATTGTCCAGATTTTCATAGGCTCTTCAGATTTTTTTATTTTATTTTTGTGTGTTTATCATAAATTTGTGATTTTGTGTCAAATCACTGAGGTTTGAAATTACATGATAATGACAGACAGTTTGTGTTTATAAGAACAATATTTAAAATCTGGCACTATTTTTGGGCCTTTGTTCCCCAATCATTTTAGGCTCTGTCCAGATTTCTAGCACTAAGAGGTTGAGAGGAATATGGTGAACACACAGTGAAATATATGGAACATAGGGAAATGTGCTTGCTTGCAAATTATCTGTTCAGGCTGCCATTTACCTTATGCATCTAGTGCTAACATCAATTATCATTCAACATTTTGTTGAAATTTTTTCATCTTAGTATTTACAAAAACACACAGCTTTTACAATTTAAACCATTAAATACATGTTATGAAACATTTTGTACTTATATTCCAAGTAAACTCTATACAAATAATTGCAATATTTTTCCTAAATGCTATAATATGTGGTATAAAAAGTCTTAATAAGTAAGAAGTGTTTTACTATAAACTTGGTTTCATTGTTGGCTACAAGTCAGAGTTCAATAGTTACTTGAAAACATTTTAGTAGCAAAAAGAATTCCACAAAAGGTGTGAAATGAGGTGAAAATGTGTCCATTAATTTTGACGAGGCAGTGGAGACAGCGTTCTCTCTGTATGACTGAGAGATTTCCTTACTATCAAGTGCTTTTCCCTGACAGGATTACAGTTTCAGTGTATGAGTAGTTGTACAGAAGGCTTTATCGGTGGGGCCTGATTCCAACTTCCTAAAGGATTTTGGTTTCATTGGAGAACTTAATGTCAGAAGGAAAAGTTGGAAGACAGTTTAGTGCAATCTTTTTATATTGCATTTTTTTGTTCTATATTTATAACAAAACTGGTTGATTTTTAATGAAAGGAAGAATTATGCATTTAGACAATTTTGAAAAATGTATTAGGGATAGATAACCATCATGGTAGAAGACTGCCGCAGCATCAAAACTAATATAATTGAACCAGACAGCAGCTGAATATTACAGGTATGAACAGCTTTTATTACTTCTGAGAGATGTTTTTGTTATGAACTATTCATTCTCAGCTAGTGTACTTCACATACTCATTTAGGAAGAAGTAGGTAGTACATGGGTAGTGTACTTTTGTTGTATTTTTCCTTAAGGGGTGTAATGTAGTGCAGTACTGGAATTTACCTGTGTACTGTCAGCTTCCTACTCCAACTGTGTTTTGGGATGGAGAGTTATTTCCATGTGCGTGTTAGGATTTTCCAACTTTTGGGCTTATTTGTACAGATTAGTTGAGTATTTGCTCATTTAAGTAAGTGTACATGTGTACATGTGTGTGGTTTGAGGTTAGTCCTATCTTGTTAGTGGGTAGTGGACAGGAATGTGTGTGCTGTTAGCTGCAGCTTCCTTAGATGATTCATAGCATATTAATTTCACTGATATATATTGATCTGCATTAGCTTAGTTAGATGAAGCATAGTGATCCATCACGAGAACCCTTAGATTTCTCATACACTTTGTTTATATATTAAAGACAAGCTGGAGTCAGAGACAATCATCAGAAGGCTGAGATGTACCATTTTTCTTATGTTTCTACAGTTTGTATATAAAGCTTCAAATGAATGCCATTATTCATATAATAATGTGTGTAATTATAACTTTGCTACCTCGTTCTTTATTGTAATGCCATCTCCCATCCATTTCCCCAGTGCTGGCAACTTCATTATTTTATTTTTCACTGTAACACTATCTGTAGAATGTTTACATTTTGAAGTGTGGGGGCACACCTTTGGAGATGTATGTACTGCTTGTGAAATGCTAGCCTCATCTGTCATATAATTTTACCCATCCATCCATTCATATCCCCTTTTTCTCATTTTTGCTCATGGGGTCACGGTGTCATTTCAATGGTGCTAATCATCTAGAGCTAAGGTTTACACCACCAGGTGACTAGCCATGTCATGTATCTTCTAGCAAATATATTGTCTACTGCTACGAGACAATCCTCATTGCTAATTAATATTATCACGAGCACACAATGTTTGAAACATAAAGTATTTGCTTATTTCTAAGCAGCAATATTTTGTCTGGCCTCACCAGTTGATGTAATATGTATTAGTGAAAAGATGTAGGTAACAGATGTGTGTACTGGCAATTGGACAAGGACAAATAAGCATGCTCTTCTGTAACCTTGGAGGGATGTGGAAAAAGATGATTTGGCTCATTTTTTGTCTCATAGCCACTGTGAATTATTTAGACAGGAGTATCAGAATTTGTCTTGAGTATAAAAACTGGCGATATTGAAGTGTATTAACCCAACCGATGCACAGTAGCAAGCCACGCCCAAACCCCGCCTGTGACAGCAATGTCAGTACACCGCCCACCTTTTGATTGAAAGCTGCCAAGTCATTTCTGCGAGAATTAACTGGTGGGTTAATACACTTCTTTGTCGCCCAAATCCCTGCATGAAGTCATGTTTATGTAGTTGGAATTTACAGAATTTAGTTTCAGGTGCCCGGTTAGATGCTGTTATTTTATTTTTTATTTATTCTATTTTTTTTTTTTTTTTTTTTTTTTGCGAATGTGGGCAGAATCCCGGTCTAAATAGGCATGTGCATTGTTGGCTAAGGTTAGATAAACAGGTGTGAAAGCTTAAATGTTTTGACAGACACAGTCGCACTGTACATATTCGCAGAATGTCCTTTTTGCCTCGTATGTTTGTTTTGTTGCTAATTAAACAAAATCTTGATTTTTTTTTTTTTTGCTAGTCATTGAGGATTGGAGTTATTGAATAAGACATTTCATTGAGTTTCAGATGTTATGTTCCTCTGGAAATACATGCTAATTCAAAACCTGCTGTTCTGTCAACTTTCTAAGTTTGTAACAGCAATGTGTAAAATCTGCCCCTGATTTGGGGGTATTTGAATTCTCCATTATTTTTGGCTTTGTTCGGAATTATCACAGTAAAAGATGGACTGGTATGCTGATAAACTGTTATTGTTCTTTAGTGTAGCAGATGTAGCGGGACAGACAATTCCATAAATTAAGAGCATTTGGGCAGTTTCACACTAAGTGCATAGGCACTGTTTTGGGGATTGACTTTTATATTTTGAAAATGCTTCTCCGTTTCTGAAATGTAAGTTGCATATTCAGAACTGCCTTTCTGGGAAGCAGCAAGTTTGTGTGCTCTTTTACAGCTGTGATGGCTGTGCATACCTGTGGGAATAGTTTTCAAAAGCTTCATTATGAGCCAAAAGCAGAAGATTTACACGTGGATTAACGTGTGTTTATGCTTATTTACCTGTTAAACATTTAATTACATGACACGGAATTACAGTGTGCATTCCGTGTTAATCATGGCAAATTACCGTTTTTAATCGCCGCTCTCTGGCATGTCAATCACAGCAGCCACGCCCATTCCTGTGCAAACTAGCTGGTGGGTTAATACACTTCAATATCGCCTAAAAGTTTTGATTAGCTGATGTTTACTTGACTCAGTGGTATAATTTTTACTATTTTGATTTTCTTGCAGTATTAAAACAAATGTCCTTGTCCTTCTACCTCTTCCCCCAACATTATATATAAACTGCTTTTATAATGCCTTAATTGTGATTTCTGATGCAGACTTGTGTATCATATTTCATCCATATTCAGAGGTATCCTTTTTTGCTCCTGATATTAAAACAAGTTCTCCAGAAGTGCACATATTAGCAGTATAGGACTAAAATGGGGATTATAAATCTTCTGTACACATGGATAAAAAAAAAAAATCACATTTTATCCTGGCAATATTTTCCCTCAAATATTCCATTATTCTGCTCACTTTCTGTGTTTCTTTGTCACAGTGCTTACTTGTCTGTATGGCATTAAATAAATATTAGCACAAGTCAGTTGTATTTGCTATTGTTTATCAAAAAACAGTTTTGTAAAAAAAAATATAGGGATGCTTTCAGCTTCAGTTTTTGTTTGTCTTTTTTATTGTTTCTCCCTTCTGCCTGCCAACCATCATCCCTCTCCACCACTGACCAGTCAGCCATTCATTCCCTTTCCCTGGGGTGACAGCCAGTAAAGAGGAACTGTCATTTAGGTAGCCATCAAGGACTTTCCTTGTAAACCCTAACAATTCTCCCCTTGATAGCTGACATGCATGCTCATGTGTGAGGGCCCCTCAATGACCTCCAGTCTGGTAGCTGTGCATGCTTCCATGCATGCCGTCCTCAGAATGCAGAGTCTCCTCAGAACGTTACTGATGAAGCAGCTTGGCAGGAGCTGATCATGTGTCCCTGGCTGACTCACTGCATACCTCTCTGCAATATTCAGTAAGATGAAACAATGCTGCATAGAAGATTTCCACCCGTCCCCAGGATGGGATAGAGATATGTCAATGCCACTCACTCCACACAGGCTCCTTCAGGCCATGAGCATCTATTTGAGTTATTTGAGTCACAGTTATAGAATCGCAGAAAGCCCTGTCACTGGGTTCTGTATTTTATAGGCTGCTGAGAGGCAACTTGTGCCTGGCTTACAGAGTAGTCTCTGACCCTACCCTAATAGAAAGGCTGAACATCTGCAAATCAAATGGGACAGCAGTCACTTAGTCCAGGGATCTCAACCTAGCTTGTGATATTAACAGAACATGCTGTAAATATAGATGTAGCTATACCTCCCAGACATTGCCATGCCTCCAGAATAAACTCCCAATGCACATGAAGCAGAGTTCCTCGATGATACTATTCAAGCACAAACTAAAGAACTGGATGGAAGACTGCAAATTCACTCGGGGGGTGCTACCTATGTCCCTCATGGACAATGGTAGTCAGTGCTGATCATAGACTTGCTATGTGAATAATGACCATCTAACCAAGGATGATTAGGGAACATGGGTATAACATGGCTAGGCTTGTAAAGGCCATAGGACCATTAGCCTAGTAACCTCCCATGAACTGATGAATGCGGCCACTGTAGAATTTCCTACGCTGAATTCTTCACTTCACAGATAATCCATAACTTCAGTTTCTATTTCTTTAAATTCCCCATTACTAATCCTCTTTTCTACTTTCCCATTTATTTACTTATTTTTGTACTGTAAAATTTTCTATATCCAGATATGTTTACCTGTATTTCTCTGCAAATATCTTTGGTGGCACTTTTTGTATTGATTTGTTTTGCTTTCTCCTTTGCATAAATATTGCACCATATTAAATTTCTTTGTCTTTCCCATGAACATATTTTTTCTTCAAATGTCTACCACTTTTCATGTTTCTCCTTACTTTGGGGATTCATTGTTCCGTCATGCTAAGACATAACCCGTGTTAGGCTTTCTACACTAAATCCTTCACTTTGCAAGTATTCCTTAAGTTTAGCTTCTTATTAGCTTCTATTTGTTTAACTTCTACTTTACTAATCTTCTGGTTTGCATTCCCCCTTTGTTATCTTATTTTTTGTATCGTGAAAGCTTCCATATTTATTTATTTGACATTTGTTGATCGGGATAGTCCGACTGAGCTTGTGGCCTTTTTCAGTGCAGGTCCAGGGAGAAAAGCTCCACAGAAAAAGATACCTTGGCCTATATCTCTCTTCAAATATCTTTGGAGTGGCTTTTTGTACTGATTATTTTGGCTTTCACTTTTGCATCAATATTTCAGTATATGATATCTCTCTTTCCCATGTCCATGTTTATTTTTTATGCCTTTCAAAAATATCTAGATTTTGTTCTTTATCTTTTTTGTACTTCCTCTGTTGCTTCTTTTTCCAGATAGCCTGAAGTTTCTTTGTATAAAGTTTTTCTTGCATTTGTTGTAGTAATGAATACAAATTTGCATTTGAAGCTTTTGACAAGTTTTGTTGTGGAAGTATTTTTCTTTCCTCTCATTTCTCTCAGTCTTTTTGAATATCTTCTATTTGGAAATTCTGGGCTTGTTGTCTAATAGTAACAATATATAATTTATTTCTTGTCCTCAAGTAGTCAGCTCTATCATCTTTATGGCCCTTTTCTGGCCTTTCAGATTTTGTAGACTACTACTACCTTCTAAAAGGGGGGGGGGGAGGCACACACCCCCTCAGCCTTGCTTAACCCAATTGTAGGAATGTTTCTTTGTCTTAAAGATTCTGCGCTGTCATTTTTTTCCAGTCCTGGAACCAATGCGCATATGAGGATTAGGCACTTTTTTTAACCTGGGACTTGTGCACTCATTTGTCTTTTTTATTTTTTAACCTATTTCTGTCCATGATATATGCAGCATAAAATACAGTATATGTATCACTGCTATACCCAATAAAGTGTAGCTTATTTAAAGAGAAGTTCATTGCTAACCAGTATCCTACCTTTCCTAAATTCCACTATAGCTGATTTTGGTTATTGTATGCATTCCTGAATTCCAACATGTTCTTGCTTCACAGCTTTCTGAGGAAAGCCATTTCATGTATTTGTAACTCACTAGAAGAAATCCGCATAGCAGGTTACTTTGTTAATGATGCGGGAGTCTTTGTAAGCCTAGCCATTCATGCCTGTGCCTTAGAGAATCTACAAGCTGCTTATATCTGTAAAGACTACAGGTGACAAGTAGGGGTGAATTTATGATTTCCCATGCATTGGTCCAAATGTCATTTTAATCCGTATAGAGAAGAGCTCTGTTTGAGATAAATGGTGAGTCTGTTCCAGAGAAAGGGTAATCTCTGAAATATGCAGCTGTTTCTCCAACATATTTTGTTTATGTTATAGACAAGGTTCAAATCATTAGATCAGGTAATTCTTGTGCTGTTTGTTTTGTCAATGTGTAGCAGATTCATCAGAGCTGGATCAGAGAATGCCTGGTAGGTTAAACATAGATCGCCCCTGAGTAGTCTGTGGGAGACTGAATACATGGAAAAGACTTTGAGGTGGTCCACATAGAACATGTTATTTAAACACTATTCTTTTAATAAAGAATCTCTGTGTCTTCTATAGTTGTTGCAAATACCTAGTCAGGTACATGTCAAAGAGTGCATTGTGCTCAATTACTGATCTAATGACAGCTGAGCATAGTGGGACTATGATCTCCCCAGATCTGGATGCCATGCCATAACTTATTTGCACCACATAGAAGTACTTTCTCACCACCATGGGCACATGTTGATCAAAGTTCAGGTTACTGTCAACCTGAGCCCTCAAGTCCCTTATCCCTGGGTCTACTCTTAGGCGAATGTTATCAATGTTGTAATTTGCGGGGGTGGTTATCTTCCCATAAGGTATAAATATGCATGTTTTTTTTTGCACTGAGTTTTGGGATAAGGTTCTGCCACCAGTTACTTGCCTCTCAGACCCTCCTCAAGGATATCTACATCTTTGGAGGAATCAGTCATTGCACCCATATTGCAGTCATCAGCAGAGCTGGTCAGCTAAAGACCCTCTATATTTGCTATGACTTCAAAGAAGTATATTCCAAATAAGGAGAGGTCCCAGTGCTGAAACCCCTGGAACACCACTAGTAACAGGTCTATTTGTGGAGGTGGATGGCCCCTCTCTAAGTTTATGTGTCCTATCCATGATCCATTTGACTATCCTTCAGGTTACACAGAGATTTATATCTAAATTTGTGAGTTTTGCCTGTAATACCCAAGTGAAGTATTGTGTCAAATGCATATGCCAGGTAGAGGTAGGCACTATTTTTCCCATCATCCATGGCTCAGGTGGCCTTCTCACAGTAGTCCACTGGGTTTAGTAGGTTTGACCTACCCCTGAGGAAACCAAACTGGGATGGGTTCAGTGTTTGAAGATTTACTATGTCTTTATTTATTAGATCCATGATAATTCTTTCCATGGCCTTGCATATAAGAATAGTATCACTTATGACTCTGTAATTCCCTGGGTCTGTCAATGGTCCACCTTTATGTACAGAGATGACTGTTGCAGTTCTCCATTCTCTAGTGATGAAGCCTGTCTGGAGGCTGTGGCTGAATAGAGATTCTTCTGGCCCTGACATGTCATGTTTCAAACTATTTAGGAGTCATCCCTGGATATTATCAGAGCCCATTGCTGTAGTGTGCAACTCTGGAGAGTGCAGTGAGGACCTATTCTTTAGTAACAGTTGGGGGATAAATGGTAGAGGGTATTTCCTGAAGAGTAACCAGTCATCTTGGAGTCATATGGACTCTGTCTTCTGCTTGTATCTTATTGTTCTTGTGTAAAACTTTTGAGTAAAGTTACTGTCCTCTGCTCTTTTGTCTTGTACTTTGGTAGCTACTTTAGCCAATGAAATGTTTCTGTCATGGCTTCTCTGCCTGTACTATGAGGCTGAGAGGTATGCCTTCAGTTATATCTGAAATGCCATGAAATCCCAAGAAATTAATGGCTTTTATTGCATATATATTCCTATGCACTAGGCAGTCATTTTTTCCCTACTTAGAACTAGAAAGTATTACGTATACATGCATACATAAATAAGTAAACAGACACACATATTCCATATGCAATTGTAGTTTTATTTATTTTACAAAAAATAAATAAATAAGCAAGCAGACAAACAGGTTCCATGTGAAGTCATAGTTTTATTTATTTGATTGTTTCATAATTAATGACATATGTAGACATAGATAGCTATTTGTGATATAATGTAACAGTTTTGCAGCGAAACAGTGCAAACTGCATCTGAGAGCACAAAAAAAAAAAATATTTCCTATGTCTTTATCAGCTCCGTAATGATTCTTTCCATGACTTTGCATGTAAGATTAGACAAACTTATGGGCCTTTAGTTCTCTGGTTCAGTTGATGGATCAGTTGATGGTCCACCGTTGTGTAGTAGGGTGACAGTTGTTGTTTGTCTTTCAGCTTTTCCCAGTTAGGGGTCGCCACAGCGGAACTCCGGTCCGCTAATGATTGGCAGTAGATTTTCACGAATGCCGAGGTGCCAGCTCGACATTCAACCTTCAATGAAGGCACGCCCATTTACGCATGTCTTTCGAACACCCACCCAACTGCGGGGAGGACATGCAGACTCCACACAGAAGGCACTCCCCGCACTCTAGCCGAGAATTGAATGGGAGAACCTCTTGCTGTGAGGCAACAACACTACCACTGCACCACTGCAGATGTGTAGTAGGATGACAGTTGCAGTCTTTAATTCCCTAGGGATGAAGCTGTTTGGAAGCTGTGATTGAACAGATAGTCTAGTGGGCCTGACAGGTCATGTTTGAAGATGTTTAGGAGGCATCCATAGATATTATCAGGGCCCATTGATGTAGTGTTTTTAAATGTGGAAAGTGTGGTGAGGACTTGTTCTTCAGTGATAGTTGGAAGAGAAATGGTACAGGGAACTTGATGGGGGAGTACCCGAGCATCTCAGAGCCATATGGAATCTATCTTCTGCTTTGCACCTTATTGTTCTTGTTAGCACTTTTGAGTACAGATACCAGTGATTACTCTCTTATCTTGGACTTTGGTAACTACTTTAGCCAATTAAATGTTTTTGTCAATACTTTTGTCTCTATACTTACAGGCTGAGAGGTATGCCTTCATTTATTACTAAAGTGTCATGAAATCACAAAAAATTAAATTTTTTATTCGTATTGATTAGGCAGTCATTTTTTTAAATTATAGCAAACTCTCAGTTAATTGGAACTCAAGCAACTGGCTAAAAAATATCGGAGAAATACAGTATAATTTTCATGTGCTGCATTTTCTGTCACCCCCCCCCCCACAGAAACATACATTACATTTTTAGAGTTTTAAAAAGGAAGATAGGAGTAAAGTCCCTCTGTCTCCAACCTGATAACAAGTCAAACCAAACAAATAGTATTTGGTACAGTATTAAGCAGGCCTGTTTTTAACAGTAGCTGTCAAGCAAACAGAAACTACAGTTATCCTGCATCTATCAATCCCCATGGATGCGGGTTAACTGAGAGTTTACTGCAGAACTAGCCAGTACAATTTTAACTGACATTCATACATACATACATACATAAATAAGTAAACAGACACACATTCTATGTGAAATTGTGATTTTATTTATTTAAAAATAAACAAGCAAGCAGACACACGGGTCTCATGTGAAGACATGGTTTTAGTTATTTGACTGTTTTGCAACTAATGACTTAACTAGGCATACATAGCTATTTGTGATATAATGTAACAGTTGTACAGTGAAACAGTGTAAATTGCAATGAGAGCAAATGTGATATTTTGATGCAGACAGAATTTGCTGATCAATCGCAACAATGCAAGATGTCTGTAATATACACTCATTAGTTTAAAGAATATCATTACACCTAAAAATAAAACATAAATAACAAATGAAGGCATCCTTCTATATGTAATGTAGCCAGTCAATTAAACAGCATATTTATATTTACACATTTTACATACATGTACATACATACAAGTATTTTAGGCATGGGCAATAATGCCCTTCTTGCTTGCAAATGCACCAGAACAGTCATTTCAGTGAAGAAGACATTCTTAAAAGATTCTAAGGTAGTGCTTATTATGTTATAATGAGAAATGTTACTCCATGTGTCAGCTACTCTTGCAGAGAACGAGTTACCAAATCTCTCAATCCTGTATTGTCTCCTACACAGATTGTTTGATCCTTTACTACTTTTTGATAACTGTAAAAATTCCTAGAGGTAGTTGTCTCTAATTACTTTATTCTTAAGGTCTCCACTTAAATATCAACAAGAAATGGAGTAAAAAGTTCAAATATTTTAATCTTTTGTAATAACTGAAACTTTCAGATCCATGTATGCCCTTGGTATATTTTCACTGTGCTGTTTACAATATACTTATGCTAATTTTATTATAGGGTTTTGAATTATTATTCCATACTCTAAATTGGGTCTAGTGTAACTTATAACCTCTAACTTCATAATTTCTGTTTTCCTAGACTTATATATATATATATATATATATATATATATATATATATATATATATATATATGTATATATGTTATTTTTTTTTACAGCCTATAGTTTTAAAAATGATCATCACCAGTTTACTGATACGATCATAAAACAAACAAAAAAAAAACTCAAAGCTGGATATACCCATATACCCAGGTTATTAAATGAATCCACATTTTAAGTCACAGTGTGATGTATTAAATATTCATTCTTCAATCTATCTCTCTGAAATCTCATAGGCTTTGCTGTTGATAAATTTATCAACATATTCTTCTCCTGTGCCCAAATGGTTT
>NC_056726.1:561501782-561601782 GCF_019279795.1 Protopterus annectens | reverse complement strand
ACAGAGTGGAAGACAAAGACAGTACAGTAATATGATGCAGGCTAGTTGGCACCCAGATGTACTAAAAGTATAATTCCATATTGTATGACAACATCAGAATGGTCTGTGTTGTTGGAAAAGTGAATTGACAGAAAACTATGTATACAGTGTATGAATGTTGTACTACCTGGCATATTATATTCCATAATAACTCATTATGGCTTTAATGTTTAACTGACCATCAGCATTATGTCAGATATTTGCACAGACCTAAAATGTGACATCAACACACTGGCCATACCTTGTATGTACTGTTGTGTCCATTTGAAAAGGTGATGGCAGTCCTATACTTGGACTGAGACAATACATTCATGTTTTCATTTGATGCATTCAGGTATGGGGTGTAGCACTTTATGGTTCATCATCAGTGCATAGCAATGAGAGCACCACCAGATGGTGATATATTGAGTGGGAACACTGTTCTGTCACTGGCATGATATCTGTAGTCTAGCTATCTAGACAATGCATTTTGTGTGAGTAGACTATTTCTTATTCAGGGGCTAGGGTGTGCTTATATGGTTTGGGTAATCTGGAAGTGTACTGGTAGGCCTTATGTAAATGTTGTTGCTCGTTCATGTCATGCTAAGGTCTTCCAGGATGACATTACTGCATCTGTATACATTTTTAGGTTTTGTCACTTCTCTGAACTACACAACACTGTGTTATATGATGCTATAATGTAGCTAATGTACAGACGTGATTAATAGGTCTATGAATACCATTCATGAGTCTGGACAAGGATACTGATTTGTTAGCATGTGGTGACAGCAAATTGAAAGAAGAGTGCACATTTAGATTCATAGATTCATGGGTTAACAGTAGGTCTATTGATCCAGAGGAACATCAGTAGCCTAGTGACAATATCCCATATTGTAAGAACCCAGTGGCATGACTAATTTATATCTAGTTTTAGGCCTCCTTCAATGATAGCTTCAGAGGCCAGACCTGGGCTATAATTGTGATTGCTCATCCATGCATCCAGGTTATGCTTAAAGAGGGTCAAGGAGCCACTTTGCTTTATAGCCAAAGGAAGTCTAGTCTGTTATTGGGGGATTCTCTGAGATATAAAGCTATCTTGCCAGCAGGACCTATTTATGTCATGGTAGAAGATGAAGTCTCTTGAACAGGTGTTTATGATGTTGCTGTTTCTGCGGATGTGCAGCAAGTGACAGTGGACTAGATCCTTTAAGGCAATGCAAATTAGGCAGAGAGTACCTCTACAGAGTCTATAGGAAAACAGAAAAAAGACAAAGTGCTTTAAGGGTGTCTGGGGAGCTCAAGAAACACATACACTTGATTATTGTAATGAGGAAACAATGCAGCATCTCAAGGTCATGTGCTTAGGCAAGTACATACCACTGGGGACATTAGACTCTATTAATTACCCCTGGTGATTAGGTGTAAGGATTTTGTAACATTAGTGAATACATAATGACTAAACAATAACTAGTTGTCATGAAAGTGTTTGGGTCCCTAAAGACTGAGTCAGTTTTGGGTAAAGTACTGCTACTGCTGCATTTCTTGGGGTGTAGTTTTAGGATGTGCTAAAGGCACCACTTACTGCTGCATGCTATTCTCCACTGAAAAATCTGGATGTCAGATGATGAGGTAGTGGCAACTCCAAATTTGGTCAGCTACAAATTCTTGACATCAGCCTTAACACTGTAAAAGTAAACCAATGACAAGTGGTTCTGGAAAACACTGTAGAAGTAAACCAATGACAAGTGGTTCTGGAATTGATCACTGGGGATACCACATGAAAATACTCTTTTTGAAGAGAGCATGCCTCCCAAACAATAGAGTTGGCTACACCCATTAACCAGTTTGCTATCTAGCAGGTAACATACACGTTTACAATGACAGTAGTAACCTTGAAGTGCCCTTCTGAAACATTTATGTGCACTGCATACATAGTTTCACCAAACAACCTGCATTATCAGATATGTAGCATATCTAAAATTTTTAGACATTCAAAAATGCTTAGAATTTCACGTCTGTCAGTAACACATATAGAGGCTGTTGTTTTCAAACCACATGGATATAAACACAGATTATGTGTTACATACATACATAGA
The DNA here is from genome assembly GCF_019279795.1 of Protopterus annectens. Lineage (NCBI taxonomy): Eukaryota > Metazoa > Chordata > Ceratodontiformes > Protopteridae > Protopterus > Protopterus annectens. Next base: position 561,599,668 of record NC_056726.1, on the reverse strand, counting down.
AAAATAACTACTATAACTTGTCAAAATGTAGGTTATCAGTGGTATGAGATTTTGGTTGCAACACTTAATTTTTACTGCCTAAGTAAAAAAGCACCCCTGTCATTACTTACTGTAATATACTAAGAATGGTACTGAAAAGTGTATGGGGAAACGTATATACTGCATTTGCTTCAACTTTCAAATGCTAAATCACTGTAAACTGGCGTACTTCAGTCATTCAAGAAAGATGTGAAAGTTGAAAACATTTTACCACAATGAATGATAGAAAAAAGTGAGAAAAAAATTCCAGTAGGATGGAATTACTATTTGACAAATAGTTATGGTGTGATTTCTGAAGGACAACATACAGCATCAACTAATGAGAAAATACTTTTAGAACAGTGATTAGATTCAGTTCCAAAGCTGCATGACATTTTTAGAGAAAAGAATCAAAATATTTTATTATTTTAGAATGTTTGGACATTTGTTACTCAACATGTTTCTTTGCAAGGCACCACTGTCCAAAGCAGTGCTGTGCTGTAAAAAGAGGGAAAATCTGTATGATTACAAAAGTGCACCTACATCAACACACACACACACACACACACACACACACACACACACACACACACACACATGCGCGCACACATGCTAACAAACAACACTAATAACAGACCATATGAAAAATAATTGCTAGTGGAGGGAAAATGATTTGTAGCAACAAGCATGAAAAATACTATTGCCTAGGCTTGAATAATTATTAGATACAGGTTTGCAAAAAACAAGAAAATAATGAAGTAACTATCACTTCATTGCTAAAGAGGATCCAGGTCTGTGTGTAACAACATAGCATCTCTAGCTGAGTAAAATCCAGTCATTCATCAAATCTAATTGCTCATGAGTGGGAGAAGAAGAATAGAAAAGGACAAACTGGCTGAAACTGTAGGCTCTAAGCACTTCATCTGACAACCCCCACTGAGAGTTTGTGTAATCTGATCTGCAGTATGCTAAAACGGCTCTTTGAAAATCTTGCCTCTAGGTGAACATGTGACTTACACTGTACTAAAATGTAAACAAACTCCTCTAGCAAAAACATCTGAGATAGTGCCCCTTTAAGGGCAATGATACAGAATGCCTTACAGACTATATGTCTCAGATTACTGGTCAGATAAGACAAGAATGATCAACAAACAAAGAGAGATAAGACAGAGCTACATTTGTGCAAGCAATAGTCATAAATGATTGTGTGATTACTCAGTTCACTACATCTGAAATTAATACATGTACAAACAACTGTTATATGTTTGTTAGTACTGTGGATGATGTCGCAGTTGGTTCTATGCACAATGATTTTTATTCTCTGCTGCAAAGCTGTGTGTGTGACAGAGAGGGATAAGACACCCTTACTGTGTTTTAAAGGTTCATTGGAGTGAGAGTGGAAATTCAGAACTGTGTAAAAATATTTCATGTGTACCAACTTCAATTTTGTAGCATTGTTTCTTTAATATATTTCTTTTCTTCATTTCTCCTAATTATAAAATGATATTTTTTTCATAAAATTAATGTCTGTTGTTCTTTATCAAGTATGTCTCCAAATTTTCCCTTTTTTTAATGCCAGTGTTTGCGTGGTGTTTAGCTTAACGCAAACATGGGAAACAGAGAAACACAATGAATGTCATGTTTAGTATGCTTATCTCATTTGTATAATGCTTAGCAGTGTGCAAACTTGAACTAGCGACCCACACAAGAAGCAGACATAATATCTGTAGACAGCGTAAATGTCAAAAAGGATACATTGTTGCAGTTTTTGCTTTCCATTGTGCAACGTTACTAAGTGAAATTGTGTGTGGGTTAGCAAGCTTCCTCAACAACTGCAGCCATCACCTGCAGACAGAAAGCAGACAGTCAACATTTCAAAATGGATACATTCTATCAATTATGTTAGGCACCACACAAACACAGTAAGTGATGCTGCATGGCAGTTACACAGAACGTAAGAATGAATAGGGGATTATGCAACTGTCATTTAACCATTCCTGTGGCAGCAGGTGTTAGGGGTTGGGAGGGTGGCCTAATGGTTAAGGTGTTTGCCTTACAAACACAAGATGCAGGGTTTGAGTCTCACAAGGGATAATTGGCTAGGCTTAAAGTGGCTTTCAAGGGCAGTTAGCTTAGTATGAACCTATGAACCTATAAGTGTGGGCTGTAACTACAGCTGTTATCCCACACACTGGAGAATAGTATAGGCACCACTTCAGTGACCTAAAAAGGGACAAGAGGGATACTCTCAACCAATGGATGGATGAGTTTCAAACTTGTGACATCCCGCAGTTGTGTAAGCATGTTAATAAAGAGAATACAGGAAGTGCAACATATTTTTACTGTTGTGACAGCTCAGTTTATAGTAATGAAAGGAAAATATACAAGTGTGATTTCAATATTTATGTGGCAACAGGTGTAAGTATAGGGCTGCCATACCTGGTCCTGGGTTCTAATACAGGAAATTTCAGACATTTTTACTGTTGTTCCATTTCACATTATATTAAATATCACTTATAACACTTTATACATAATTATAAATAGTGGAGCTGTTATGAATTATATGAATGAGGGATAAAACACCCTTACTGTGTTTTGAAGGTTCAGAAGTATGATTGAGGGTATACTCTCTACTATGTTTCTCTGAGTAAAATTCTGCTATCTGGACTTAGATGGTCTTCACATTTCAGTAAGACACATATACAAATGAATGTATATACAAAGACCTTGTCAGGTCAAACCCATACATGGTTAACACCTCAATCTGTCATCTGTATTTATGAATGATTCATGACTCCTGTCTGAAAAGCACTTCTTATGTGGCAAGGATGGAAAATCAACACTGTGGAAGAAAATGTTTTGTCCCTTATGCATAGGTTTGAATGCCACACTGTAAAATCAATTTTAGCATTGTGTAAAGCCAAACAAACATGTGTCAGGTCAGGACATTCATGCTCTCTGTACATGTCATCAAAGATAAACCACCTAACAGTTACAGCAGCAGACACCCCTCAAACTAATACCCCTCAAATTAATGTCAAGTGTCAGATTAACCTTCCAATTTCAAAAATTGCTTTCCTCTCTGTCTGGCACTGTTACTCTCCAGTTAACATGTCACAAACGTGGTTAGCATAATTTCTTTGTTTGAGCACTACCAGTAAATGCTATAACAGGAATTGGTGAGAAATCATTATTTGCTATTGCTTTTGTATTAGACATGTCTGGTGTTAGAGGGGGAAGGTGCCTAATTTAGAGGTGGGGTGTTCAGGAGTCCTGGTAAAGCACCACAGCCAAAGGCTTCTGCAGGGGGACTATTCTGGCTCCCAGTACAAGTCTGAGGCTTGAAATAGTCTGGCTAAGGCTGTATCCAGTGCAACTGTTATTCCATGCACTGAAGAACAGTGTAGAAACCACTTCAGTGACCTAAAAAGGTGCAGGAGGGATACTTTCAACCAATGGTTGGATGAGTTTCAAACTAGTGACATCCCACAGTTGTGTAAGCATGTTAATAAAGAGAATTTATAATACATAGAAAGTTAAATATAAGCATGACTGATATGCATAATGCTTTTCTTTTCGTTTTTTTCTTTTCATTTCTTTTCTTTTCACAGCTAATCCTGAAATGGTGGGGAATAGGCAGGCGTATCCTGATCATCTGGAGAAATTGAAGGAAACAAGTTGTATGTATGCAGCACAAGAGAAGTATCATTGTAGCTTTAAAAGTTAAAGAAAAGTGTTTTTTGTTTTTGTTTTCTATACAGTAGTAGCAAAGTAAGCATGCATATTCAAACTGTAAAACCAAGTATGCATGTATAAGTCTGTAGCACAAACCAACTTTAGCAGTCAAGTTTAAGACTGTAGTCAGAGGTTGTGGGTTCAAATACCATGAGTAACAACTATACAATACTGCAATTCTTTAATAATATTACATAAATTAAAATCTTTACAAGTGGCATAAATACCATGTTGTTAACTGTATGCTTATAATTGGACCAATCATATGTGCAATATATGTACATTTCAAAGATTACTTTCAGCAATCTGAAATTATAGTTTGTAGCTGTTAAGAAGTATACTTAAATGTAATACTTCAGATAAAATAGTTGAATGATTGTGATACTGCATTTTATGTCACATACGATGGTAATAATTGTATCTATTTTTTCTCTCACCCCAACCCTTATCGATTTTTTTTTATTTTCTATTATGTGTCATCAAAATGTCTCCATTTCATCCATCTGTAACAAACCACTAAATGCTTTACAGCACAGTGAGGTATGCCAACCCCACTGGGTCTGCCTGCCCCCGCTCCACCGGCTCCAACACCCAGCACATCTAGGACCCATCCTGGCAGTACTGCCTCTGCTGCACCTGAACTACCCATGCCTTCAGATAGCACTACCCTAGCAGCTGGTGCTTTGCTACCATTCAGAAGTACTGGTGGAGGTGGGGATTTCATCACCCCCCCATGAGATGCCAGGGTTGGTGTGTAGTGTCATGCACAGCAGAATTGTTGTATGCCTATGACAGATGGAGAGGCTGTTCTCCCTCATGGTCTGTAGGAAGAGAAGATATCAAGCACTCAAGCAGCTAGCACAGTAAGGTGACAGTGATGACAGTCCTGTGGGTGAGGATTAGATTTTCACTCCCCATATCTGATGGGCATGAGCTTGTGTTGTCCCATCCCTCACCCCAATCATGGTGCCCCCCAACCTTTTGAGTCCCTCACCATCCCTGTGTTTTGTTTTGTTTGCCAACATCCCTTACCCAGCATTCCTCTCTTACTAAAGTAAAAAATAAATACATAGGTCTCCATTTCGCACATGTGTCTTCTTGACACACTTGATTTGCTCCAATTGGCTATACAACATGACTGCTCCAGGAAAAACGACATAGAAGAAATCCAAGACTCCACAGCTAGCAGCAAAGATTTTATTACAGAACTGGTCTTCAGAACGGTTCTGAAGACACCTGACAGTGGTTAGGTGAAAGCGCTTAATTTTTGGTATTGAATTTTGCACTGTGTTTTGTCGTACAGACCAATTCTGTAATAAAATCTTTGCTGCTAGCTGTGGAGTCTTGGATTTCTTATACAACATGATTGTGTTGTCTCCCCTCTTTGTGGAGGTGACCATTCAAATTCAGCTAATATTCTGTACATATTTTCATTTTACACTGTTGAAGAAATGGATAGCTATTGTTATTTCCTGCCTCCTTCCTGCACCTTCCTATATTGCTTTCCCTTTGTTCTTCCACCTGCTTGCCCCCCATTTCACCACTTTCCAATCTACCCCATTTTAACACCTATAACCTGATCAAAAATAGAATAACACACAACACACATAAGTACGAAAAACAATGGAGCCTTTCACCTTTTGGCCTCTATGTTTGCATGTAGTTTGGGATCACTCACCAATGCCAAAGATAAATCCTGACTCTCCTCATCTGTGAGGTAGACCAACATGTCAGCATAGACCTTTTCTAAATGGACAGTAGTAATATCCTGGCTGTCTGCAATAGATATGTGTGAATTGCTAATGCTACATCCATGTCTTTTTCATCTGTTAGATGTCCTCATAGAGGTCATTGAGGGCATGCATGATGACAACACTATCATCTTGTGGAACTTGAGTAGGGCAAGGCATTTGACACAAATCCACACTGAGGTATTCATTCAACACTGTCAGTTGTGGACATAAACACCTATATCACCAAGTGGGTAGACCACTGGATCGCATACATGGCATCTAAATATGTTGAAATCAGGTCTATATTACATCGTTGAACTTCAAAAAGTTCAAACAATACAGTATCAAACTTAAACATCCAAAACTTGAAAATAGCGAAGCCACAGCACATCGATTTTTTTCCCAGGGAAAAAAATTGGTGGGCCGTTTTTGGGGCTTGTCTGTTTCCTCCACTGTGGTGTGATCTCGGAGTTGGTATATTTAAGTAAGGGGTGTGTGGGGGTGTGGGGAGCAAAGCCCCCCACTTTAGTTCAAGTTTTAGGTTGGAGTTTTTTTTTTTTTTTTGTTAGGGAACAGCAATTTGTTTTCCCTCTGTTCGCTATTTTAATGTTTCGGACGTTTAAGTTTGATATTACATCGTTCGAACTTTTTGAAGTTTGACGATGTAATGTAGACCCATTGAAATCTGTGAAGTGACCTCTATTTTGGGTCCAGTAATCACGTGCATACATCAGGGCTGTCTGCTAGGCCCTTTCCTGTCCATTATTTTAGTCACAGATGTCAAGCATGACATATACATCCTGTGTCCAAATAGCTGTCTGGAGGACTACAGATTGAGGGCAATCATTGACTCCAACTGTGATATTAATGTAATACAGACAGTATCAACACACACCAAAGATGGAACAAAAATATGGAGGGATTTATTACATTATGAAAACAAACACACAACACAAGGATAATGTAAACATCACAACCTATAAGCAGACCAATTGGGTATGTGACCTGTATCTTGGGGTAGATTGTATGTGGAACATCCACCAGCATGTGACCACAGTGCTGACTACTCCCTTGCATTCAGCACAACTACTGAGTATGTACAGGACATCCACATCAAAGCCATAATACCTCCATAGGTCACAGCCTTCATCACACCAATAACCGAGTGCAGTGACCCTTCTTCATGTACCTCTCCACACATCTTCCAGTGATGTGTAACTGAAGTATACCACCTTTGCCACAGTGGATTGTCACACATCTTATGAGCCATAACTAGGTATTCTTTTTGTTGCATAAACATTACTGTTTGATGGTGCGGAACCTCCAGCAAGGTGTTTCACCAAATGCATGTGTGATACCTGTCCCAGTAATGCACACAGTACATAAATAGTTGTTTGACAACATTGATGACATGGGTTGCATTTGTGACAATGTGGATTGTGCCATGTATATATATATATATATATATATATATATATATATATATATATATATATATATATATATATATATATATATATGCCATGTACACTAGTCAGATAGCCTGTATTGATCATAATGTCACATACAGGTATAGCAGTGTCCCTCCTAACTCCTACAGTAGATATTGCAGTGTCAGGACAGTGTGCTTGATTACCCTCATAGATTTCTGACATGACATGCCACAATAGTTGTTCAAGTGTGTTCATGCAGAACTATATATGATCACTCAGACTCACATATGTTGTATCAGAGACATGGGATTACTAGTGGTATTATTCTGATATTGTCCATGGTTGTGAGTGCTTCTTTTACTGCTGTACACGAGCCTGTAACTGTGTCCCACTTGTTGGAAACCTCTGCTGACATTACAGTCATATTCAGCTAAATCAGTTTGCACAACTTCACAATATGCACTCAACCCTGACTGTATATAACATCCCTGATAGATATCCTCTACATTGTTCATGTCAGGATGCTTATATCACAAAGACATCTGCTCCATTGTTAGGTCACCCTTGTCTGGCAGTCACATAATATACATTTTCACTGTGCAGTCCGTACTGTACCATGTCGATATTTGATTAGTATTCCTGCTACAACTGTTTTCCAGTTACATGCCCTTATCTGCTGTGCATTAAGATGTTTCACCTGGCTCTTCCCCTGTGTTCATTCTTACAATTGATCTGTGTGTCCCTATTCAATATACATACTTTCTATGACCATTTATTTTACATGGCAGTCCATGTACCCTTACAGATCATTTACACAACCTTTGTACAGAATGCCTGGAATGGGATTCCACAATACTATGCACTGTATACACTATCCTCTTCTGTGTTTGGATCATATACATTTCTATGTTAAACCAGGGTAATCACTGTGGCATTCCGCACAATCCTCCTAAGCTAGTTTGTTCTAAGGTAAATAAGTGTGCTATCCATGTTGCATTAAACAGTTTCCTGGCCGGCAACACTGTTTCCAGCCACAAAATCATGCTTGTTTATGTTTAAACATGGTGCACAACATGAATATGTAATCACCTCTGCTGCTCATCGTGCAAACATGTAAACTCAAAGCCTACATGGAGTTTATTGAATCCCAGTGACTATTGTTTATTGTTAATCTTTCTAGAATATATTATCATGTATGTACTAGTCTTGCAACCACTGATCATATAATAAAATAGTACACATAGTTATAATAATATACATAAAGGGGATATAATTCTATTATTCCTGAAATTAGATTGGCAGACTTACAAATTTACAGATACGATATTCAAAATCCAGAAATGGCAGATTTGATCTTCCTACCTTCATGCAATCTAGACTTGCCACCGCTATGTGAACTGAAACAAGACTGGAATCTCATGTCACAAACACACACACACACACACGCACACACACACACACACACACACACACACACACACACACACACACACACACACACACACACACACACACACACACATGCACAGATCCATTCAATCATAAATATAGACAAAAAGACACAAAATAAAAAAGAAAAAAGAAAAATTGCTCATAGAGCCTTTGGCTCACACTTCATCACAGAATCATAAGATCATTTGAGTTACAAGACAACAGCTGTGCGGCCACTACAGCCTTTTCAGTACCACTCGTAGGTCGTCTCCCTTTTCAGTGACAGTTCAGTCATACCAGGGTGAATTATGAATAACCCTCATGTTGTACAGCTCACTTTTAAAGGCAGACAGTGTGTCACATTAGTTAACTTGAAAAATAAATTAGTACCTTGTCTTGTTTATCTGTTGGAATAAATTTAGATACCTGACTCTTAAAACTGACAAATACACAGTCAGCAACCCTCTAAAGGCTCTGGTATGTTAAAAAACAAACAAAACAAAAGAGATATTAACTACACATTACCTGTGTATGTTTTATATCACATCAACACACTCTTGAAATGTGTGGGCATGGTACAGTATATTACCAAACCCCACGACGACAAAACACTAATTCCAACAGTACTGTTGCAAAAATATACTTACTATGATAAATTTATGATTTTTTTTTAATACATGAATTGTATAAGTATAATACATCTGGGGGGATGTAGGAAGTGTTGGATTTGTTTGTGACATTATATTTATCCCCTCAGACTTTGTGCTGAAAGATAAATCATGCTATTATTAATGCATTCAACATTCTTCACATTTCAATTAGATTTGTCATTCCAAGTCACCAGCAATGATTTCTTTACACTAACTTCAAACTGTTTTGCCATGTATATAACCTGACACTGTCATGTCTTAGTAAATAACTCATTTTTTTTGTTAGTAAACTTCATATTATAAATGTTAGAAATAAAGACCTATGATAAATGTGCCTAATACATTGTTTTGCTTAATTTTCTTCATTTTTTTGTTTTGTCTATACAGTAAAAGTTTTCATCAATGCTGTAAATCCAAAATAAACCTTAGGACTTGTTATGCTTCAATGCAATGCACACATATTGTGTAGTATGTATTCATGACCTCACAATGTATGTTACATGAAACTAGAGTAGTGCTGAACATGATATCCTATTCCCCACCTGTAACAACATCAACAGAGCAGGATGGCCCATATAGGGAAAGGATATATAAAGTAGTGATCAAAACAGGACAGACGCAATGACCTTCCCTGCTCCAACCAACCACACACACACACACACACACACACACACACACACACACACACATACACACACACACACACACACACACACACACACACACACACACACACACACACACACACACACACACACACACACACACACACACACACACACACACACACACACACCTAACAAGACTATTCTTTAGATAAGAAGCCTTCCATGGGGGACTAATGCCATTATTGTAAGTCCTGCTAATGTTGTGGCCTAAGACACCCACCACCAGAGTGTATTCAGTATTATCAGAGATCCTAAATGAATAGCACAAGCTTTCAGGGGAGCCCTCATCTTTGAATGTATGTGTTTTAGAGGTAGAATACACAGAACACAACCATTTATAGTTAGTTATGGAAATGCTAAACCTTCAGGCAAACATTTAGTGTATTGAAAATGGTGTTTGAAATTAAATTCACTGGCCCAATCAGCATTTCAGGTTGATGCAATCCATGATACAAAAGCTTTCTAGTAATGGCCAAGTTGCTGGGACATGTATCAGTTTAGGTGCAGAGGCCACACAGAAATAAAGAAGACACTGTTAATAAGTTTTCAGGAACAGTCTCTGTACTCCACTGACAGTTACTTTTTTAACAGCTAACTAAGCAGACTGTTTTCACTCATTCATTGCTGAAGTATTGAAGTATGGTCACCATGTTTCTCTCGATGGCTAAGAACCAGGGGTGTATTTATTTATTTATTTATTTATTTATTTATTTATTTATATGTTTGTTAAATAGGTAAGTGAATGTTTGACAGACCCTTTTCAGACATGACCCAAGACAACTGACAATAGCAGTAGCATACAATGTAAGACAATATGCATTGATCAAAAACATGCAATGTAATACTGATAATATAGCAAGAATGAACCACAAAGTCAACCTGAGAACAATTAGTAATTATAATGGAAATGTAAGTTGTAGAGAAAGTTTGATTTCTCATTGGAAACTGTGCTTCTAAATAGCATGAAACATGTCCTATCAGGCACTCTGGAATTGCTATTTAACTGTAGCCGCCAAACAGGCTTTCTGCCTCATGAAGGGAGAACAGAACAGTCATCCTTCTGCACAAAGGTGGGCCATCTACAGACCCTGGAAACTACAGACCCATAAGTCTCACTAGTATCCTATGCAAAGCTATGGAAAGAATTATCATGTAAATAATCAGTAATAACATAGGAATCCTCCAGATACCATACCCAACCCAATTTGGTTTTGTCAAGGGCAGGTCTTGCCTACCCTACCTGGTGGACTTCATGAGAAGTTTTCCAAAGCAATGGATGATGGCAAAATTGTTCACAATGCCTACACTGACTGGGCCAAGGCATCTGGCACAATATCTCACTTGGTCATTGTTGACTCAAGAGGCTAGGTATAAAACAAATGAAAAATCCAAGTGTGGCAAAATGACCATGCAGAACCCAAATGCTGGAAAAACACTAAATTTTAATAAAGAACACATAAAACTGTTGAAACTTGTAAAGCGTGTTTAGCACCCAGTATCAATACAGCATTTTTGTCCAAACCAACCAGACTTCATCAGAACATAGTACCCCAAACCAAAGAACAATCTTATATAACAACATTAATTAACTAAAACAATTAAATAATTAATCTAAATTATACACACACTAACTCATTTTAAATAGTTAAAACAGTAGTATTTAAAATTGCAAATACTTATAATTTACAAACAAAATAAGATCAACTCATATCTGATAATTTAATAATTAAGTGCCTATTGTGTTGCAAAAATAATTTTTGCTAAAATAGAATGTATTAAACAATCATCAATAGAAATTTTACAGTTGAGCTGCCCTCAACTTCAAAACAAGTACTATAGAAATATTTTCATTTATGCCTGGGTAAGTGGTCGCATTCAGCTTCAACTGCCAATGCAACTTTGTATATTCAAGATCAGTTTCCCAGCTGCCTCCCCTGAAATTCACTTCTACCAAATCAAGAATAGTAAACTTAAAACCAATAAAGTACTTACACTGAGTTAGGTATAAGCCCTGTTGTTACCCAGTGGATAGTCAGCAGGCTTACAGATATGATCCAGGAAGCTAGAATTGGGGAATCCACCTCTACAAAGAGGCCTGTCACACGTGGAGTTCTTCAAGGATCAGTCCTGGGACCACTCCTTTCTGGAATTTACTTCTTTGAATTCAAGGCCAGTGTCAATGACCTCTGACTGACCAAATTTGCAGATGGTTGCAAATTAGAGGCAGTCATAGAATAACCCAGAGATACAAATGTTCTCCAGGAAGGGCTGACACAGGAAAATAACTGGCGTCAGAGCCATGGACTAAAACTAAATGCCAAGAAATGCACAAAAGTGTCCTTTGGGAAGTCATCCACTCCTGGTAACTATCTACTGACAATGCAACTCTAAGAGCTAACCCACTAGTCAAGAACTTTGGGGCACACACAGCCATTAATCTAGCTTTTGACCATCACGTGTCTACAGTAGTGAGGAAATCATTTTGTGTTGTGCAATGTATAAACAAAGGTATGGCATCTAGGTTCAAGGAAGTCATTGCTCCATTGTATTTGACATTCATCAGACATAAAAACTATACAAGTCAGCACTCATAGGCAAAAGGTGTATACTAGCAAAATGTAATTTATTAAAGCATATAGAAGCAAAACAGACCGGTTTCGGCCCAGTTATTAAGCCTTCCTTAGCATAAAGTCAAATCACATAAACAAGCCTTTTATGCTTAATAATCATCACAGGATAGAAAGAGAATCTCAATGGTTGGTTGGCTATAAATGTTCATTAAGTCCTGGGGGGAATAATCCTCACAGATTAATTATCCAATTTTTTTCTTTTTTATTAAGGATGTCTTGCCAACCAATTTTATTAGCCTGGTCCCCACTTATCCTATCAATAATGGTGAACCTAAAAGATGCAGTATGATGGGTTAAGGAGTGTTTATATAATGCAGTACTAGGTTTCTTTACTCTAACATCAGTAAGATGCTCAGATATTCATATCCTAACAGGGTGAGAAGTCTGTCCTACATAAAAAGCAGAACACGTACAAGTAGCTACATAAACAACGCAATCAGTTCCGCAGTTAGCCAAAAACCTGATGTCAAAAATCTGCCCAGTGTTTTTACTAGTAAGCTGTTTGGACTTAGCCACCCTAACACAGTGTACAAAATGTCCACATGAAAAACACTGTATCATGGATTGCATCAACCTGAAATGCTGATTGGGCCAGTGAATTTAATTTCAAACACCATTTTCAATATACTAAATGCAACAAATCTCCAGTTAACATAGTCTGTGATGGTACACCCAAAGTTATCCAGTGTTTGTAATGGTTAAAGTATGACACTAAGGATAATCACAAGGCTTTCTTTAGTTATGTTAGGAACCTGGGTGGGAATTCCCAGATATGCTCAGAATTAGTCCAAAATGACAAAAAATACGCCGAACCCACAGACATTGCCAACATCCTAGCTGACAGGTTCAGCGCAAACCCCCCCCCATCCCCACCAAAAGGGCGAATATCTATCCCAGCAGAGTGCTGCCCCCCTGACATCTCAGATGCTCAGGTAAGAGCTGCCTTCTCCAAAGCAAAAAACACAGCGCCAATGGGACCAGACAGTGTCCCGGGCTGCGTCCTACATGAACTCCAAGAAGAGCTAAACCCAAACATAAAACTACTGTTCAATCTCAGCCTTACTACAGGATATGTACCCAAAGAGTGGCGTACAGCAACAGTGGTCCCTCTCCACAAAGGTGGTGCCTCAACGGATCCTGGAAACTATCGCCCCATAAGGCTGACTAGCTTGGTCTGCAAAGCTATGGAAAGGATCATCATGGACCTCATAAATAAAGATATTCGGGACCTACAGACACTGGATCCTACCCCGTTCAGCTTTGTTAAGGGCAGATCCTGCCTCTTAAACCTGGTCGATTTCTTTGAAACAGTCACCAAGGCCATTGATGAGGGGAAGGTGGTCCACACAGCCTACCTGGACCTCGTAAAAGCCTTCAATACAATACCCCACTCAGGAATTATAGATAAGCTCACCAGCTTAAATATAAACCCCTATGTCACTAGATGGGTTGCAAACTGGCTCAAGGACAGATCCCACATGGTTAGAATTGCTGGAGCCATGTCAGACTCCAAACCAGTTACAAGTGGCGTCCCACAAGGCTCAGTCCTGGGACCTCTCTTGTTTGGTATATATTTCTCGGAGGTACAGGCAAACACGGAAGAACTGTGGCTGACCAAGTTCGCAGATGACTGCAAAATGGGTGCCATAATCGACTCTCCAGCCGACACAAGCATCCTCCAAAAGGGCCTCATAGAAACAGACAACTGGTGCCAGAGCCATGGCCTCAAGCTAAACGCCAAAAAGTGTATAGTCATCCCCTTTGGCAAAAACAAAGTGCCCACAAGTTACCACATAGGTGATAATCCATTAAGTACAGAAGAAGTAATTAGGGACCTGGGGACCCAAGTTGATAGCAATCTCTCATTTGACAACCACGTGGCCAAAGTGGTTAGAAAAACATTTTATATAGCCCACCTAATCATGAAGGGATTCACATCTAGATCAGGGGAGGTCATCGTGCCTCTTTACTCATCCCTCATCAGGCCCATAATTGAGTACAATGCCCCTTTTGGGATGTACCTTACCAGACACCTGCAGCAACTGGAAAGACCCCAAAAGTACCTCACCAAGAGGATCAAAGGGCTCAAACAGATGCCATATGCTGCCCGGTTAAAAAAACTCCAGCTCTACTCAGTGGCATACCACCTACTCAGAGGCGATCTGTGCCTGACGTATAAAGCCATGTCCAACCCGGAATTAATAGACATGCTGCACCTCAGAAAATCAAAATCCCATCGAGCTACACGCTCGAGAGACTTGAACCTCAGCACTGAAATAAATAGGACATGCTGGAGGGACAGATTCATAACCCAGAGGCTCCCTTCACTCTGGAATAAAATCCCAGTCCAGGTTAGGCAGAGTCCCTCATTGACTCTCTTCAAGAGGAATCTTGATGAGTGGCTGGGAGATCGTAGGTTTACCCCGGGTATCACTTCTGTGTCACTGTTAGACAGAGGCACAGTATACTAACCTCGAAAAAGGGCATAGCAAAATTAATTTAAAATGGGTGGTGAAAGCCAAACACACTCTGGCTAGGCTTATAAATGCCCTAGGGCAGATAGCCTAGTATGAACCTATGAACCTATGAACCATGGTTTTACCCCTGTGTTATGAAAAGTGGCATTTATCCTTTAAAAATGCAGATAATCTATCATCCGCTAATAATATATTCCAATGTTTGTTCACAATATTTAACAAAACATTGGTATTGCATCCATAGGTGGCAACCAGTCTAAGTTCAAATGTTCCAGATTCTTGTTTATCTTTATATGTTAGAAGATCATTTCTATTCATAGAAGATGCAAAATTGCTAGCTGTAAGTATCATGCCCGTCTTATACCCACGGGGTTTGAACCTATTGATAAGGTCCAGCTTATAGCTTTCATATTTCTGAGGATGGGAGCAAATATGTCTAATTCTCAAAAAGTGTGATTTTGGAATGTTAAATGTAAATTGTGGTGGGTGGAAGCTGGAAGCATGTAATAATGAGTTGTATCGTGGGTACTTGTGGAAACCCTGGGTATCCAGTGTGTGATCCAAATTTCTTGTAATCAAAACATCCAAGAAAGTGATTTGATGAATATCAACTAACAGTAAACTGGATATCCCACTTACTACCATTGATGTATTCCATAAATTCACACAAGTATTCCTCATCAGCTTCAGAGTTGTGGGCTTATGTTATAATGAAACATGATGTGAGTACTTTCTAGTCGCAATCTGCATTTGTATTTATAACTGCTACGCTTGTCTACCTAATCTAATAAAACCTTTTTCGGCCTTTTGAATGGGCTAGTTGGATAGGCAGTGACAGTAAATAACTTCAAGATCTTTTGGCGTGTTTGTGACTATACTTGTTGGGTTATTTTCCCAACAAACTAGTGAAGCTACGAACAAGCAGGTTATCAGATACTTCGGAGGGGTGGGCTTATGCTACAATGAACAACTAGTGGATATATTGCTCATTTTCTGTGCAAAGGAGCTTCTAACTTTTTGGAATTCACATACATTGGTTTATTCAGATAGCAGATAGGCTATTGTATTTTCCATCAGCACTATTTTTATTATTACTATTATTACTTAGTTCCTTTTTGTGAATTCAACTGAAAATGGCTTATTTTGTGTGTGGAACCTAGTGAAGGTTGAAACTGTTCAGTTGTGAGATTTAGGCCATTAGCTTCATCCTTTTACTGCATTTACTAATGGAATTTCATGACTGTATTTGGGACTTTTATTTGGAAAGATGATTGTGTTTTCACAATTTATGTACAATATCCTAACACGCTTGGTGTGGCGTTCAAATAGATTTATTGCCACTCGATTTGTCAATTACCAATTGCATTACATGTGGTTCTTACTTGGGACTGTTTGGAACTTATTCTTATCATTCAACTCATTTTCATCCAGCAATGTGATCTTTTTCCATTTGGTCATGGCACAAGTTTTTTGACTAATAATGCTATTTTTGACTTTAATGAAGGTAATCCATGAGGGTCAATTTGCTTGTGGGATGGCACATGATTGTAATTATATATTAATTTTTTCTGTTTATGACATTTGGTTCTCATGCTAACTCTATCCCCCTTTTTCTAGCATTGTGGGACTATAGAGATTACTGTGCATATTTGGGGGACATAGTAATGCTTATGGTGGAAAGTCCTAATTACTGATGGATGGCTTTTCTTGATAGGCCTTATTGTATGCCAGGGCTATATTGGTTCGCCATGGGTTGGATTATTGATAAGAATTATTAATGCAGGTGATCCTAGCTGGACCTATTAAGGGACTATCTTTTGAGTTTGGAATTATTATGTTCTAGTGCTTGAATCTAGGTATACAGTATCTACGCATTGGTTATTATTGCCCCCCAATAATTTGCATGTAAATATTTGTAAGCTTGTTGATGGTCCCAATTTGGGTATAGTTGACAGTGAACCAAACTTAATATTAAGAATATAAACCCCATTATGTCTTACATATTATGTGCTTGCCTTCTTGCAATTTGATTCAGTTCCATTCTATTGAGGCATTATTTTCTTTGCCCCAAGTGAATAACAATAATAAGGGGTTTATAACATTGAGTTTGTAGGTATAACTTGTTCCGGACACATTGGATATTATCAAGTAAATTATATATATTGATATATCAATATATTGTTTATTATGGATCTTCCATCTTTGATAAAGGGGCTGTCTGCTGATAGGGATGACTTGGGGATTTTTGGTTTTGGACCTAGTGGGAACCAGAATGATATGGGGGATAGGGTGGAGCCGCACCATGTTGTTGTCTTTCAGCTTTTCCCAGTTAGGGGTTGCCACAGCGGAACTCCGGTCTGCTAATGATTGGCAGTAGATTTTGACAAACGCCGAGGTGCCAGCTTGACGTTCAACCTTCAACGAAGGCACGCCCATTTACACATGTCTTTCGAACGCCCACCCAACCGTAGGGAGGACATGCAGACTCCACACAGAAGGCACTCCCTGCACTCCAGCTGAGAATCGAATGGGAGAACCTCTTGCTGTGAGGCAACAACGCAAGGCACCATACTTGTTCAAAATTGTTTGAACAATTAACTAAGAGCATGAGAATGTTGCATACTAATGTGTGGTACCTAAGATTATTTAAAGCATATCAGTTAAAAGACATTTCCCCAAGAGGCCTTAGAGTCTGTATTCAACCCCTTGTTTCTGATCCAGATGAACAATTGTTAGAACAATGGGCCCAAATTCAACAAAAAGCAGCTATGGGTTTGTGGATACCCTGGTTACTCACTATGACTGTTTGATTGATGCGAATATTACAGAGGTAGCTTCTTTATGTGAAGATACCCGACAATTTGAAGGACAGGCTTGCTATACTAATTGTCTAAATTTGTTCAGCAAAGAGTTACTTACTTTAGAGGAGCAACTGAGAGATAGGAAGATGAAAAAATGTCAATGAGATACGAACAGGGAAAACCTTTTGGCTCTAACAAGAATGTTAAATTTGCAAATATGGATAGAAAATTTACGAAAAGAAAGAGACATAGGTCTATTCTGAAGAGAACCCCAGTTCTGTGAGTGGGACCTCTGTTGAGGATTCATTCTCCATGATGGATTCTGAAACATCATATACTGTAGTGCCCCCAGCCTCAAAATGTAGGAATTCTAATACCCCTTTAGGGGCAGGGTACGGAGGGGAGGGAGAAAGCATCATGGGCATCAAAAATGTAGAGACCTTATTGAAAGTGATGACAAACAAGTAAACAACTGTACTGATGTCTTAAATATTTCTTCACAGTCATTGACACAAGCTGAAACACAGCTTTTAAATAAGGGACTTAACTTCGTACCAGCATTTTATGTCTCGGAAGATTCTTTAGCACAAGACATTATAGATTTTTGTTGCCTATGTAATCTCCGACTATATTTTGATTCTGCTTCTATTACTGTTGAATTCTGATTGTTTCAGATTTCGTAAGTCCACATTCATGCCACCTATGCACCATTCTGTTCATTTATTTCAACATAAGGTTCTCAAAGATCTACACTTTCAATCACGGGAATTTCGTAGTAAATCACACAATCTTTCCAGAAATGAACAACAAATTATTTATGATTTATAACATAGTCACAATTTGGTTATTCTACCCGCTGACAAAGGGGGTGCAATAGTAGTAATGGACTGGTGCAAATATGATGCTGAGGCCAAGAGACAGTTGAAGAACGGGAGGTACTATATGTATATGCCCTTG
Organism: Protopterus annectens; assembly: GCF_019279795.1. Classification (NCBI taxonomy): domain Eukaryota; kingdom Metazoa; phylum Chordata; order Ceratodontiformes; family Protopteridae; genus Protopterus; species Protopterus annectens. The sequence continues at coordinate 561,581,135 of NC_056726.1, read as the reverse complement.
GAGCCTGGTCCAAGATTTAAAGAGGAAATTGATCAGTACTTTTGTTAGCTAGGGATGAAGGGATTATTTCCCAATCCACCATGTATCACCTTACTGTCCCTGATTCCAGGCATCAAGTTCTATATCTGCTACCAAAAATACATAAGAATCTACAGGACCCCTCGGGTAGACCAGTTGTTTCTGGGTGTGGATCAGTTTCAGAACCTTTGTCACAGTTTCTAACCATACATCTGGGAGTGGATCAGTTTCAGAACCTTTGTCACAGTTTCTAACCATACATCTTCGACCTCTTCTTGAATATGTCAGAGCACGTATTCAGGATACAACTGAATTTTTGAAGTTAATATCAGATATCTAACTCGAACCAGGGTGGTTGTTGTGCACCCTTGATGTAGCATTTCTGTATACCAATATTCCCCATTGGGCGGGTCTGTTGGCCCTAGAACATTGGCTTTATCAAACGGAGCTCTATCCACCGGGCTTTAATACTTTCTTATCGGCTTGGCCAAACATGTTCTTACCAAGAAAACTTTTTATTATCAGGGAAAGTGTTTTTGGTAGGTTCAGGGTACAGCCATGGGGGCGTCTTTTGCCCCAATATATGCCAATTTATTGATGCCTATGTGGAAGAACAGTTGATACATGATGTATCTCATAATCTTTATGTTGGGGAAATTGATATGTGGAGACGCTACCTCGATGATTGCTGGATGATTTGGAAAGCTGATGAGGAATACTTGTGTGAATTTATGGAATACATCAATGGTAATAAGTGGGGTATCCAGTTTACTGTTAGTTATGATATTCATCAAATCACTTTCTTGGATGTTTTGATTACAAGAAATTTGGATCACGCACTCGATACCCAGGTTTTCCGCAAGCACCCACAATACAACTCATTACTACATGCTTCCAGCTTCCACCCACCACATGTTACACGTAACATTCCAAAATCACAGTTTTTGAGAATTAGACGTATTTGCTCCCATCCTCAGAAATATGAAAGCTAGAAGCTGGACCTTATCAATAGGTTCAAACCCCGTGGGTATAAGACAGGCACGATACTTACAGCTAGCAATTTTGCATCTTCTATGAATAAATATGATCTTCTAACATATAAAGATAAACAAGAATCAGGAACATTTGAACTTAGACTGGTTACCACCTACGAACGCAATATCAATGTTTTGTTAAATATTGTGAACAAACATTGGAATATATTATTAGCGGATGATAGATTATCTGCATTTTTAAAGGATAAATGCCACTTTTCATACTGCAGGGGTAAAACCATGGGATCATACTTTAACCATTACAAACACGGGATAACTTTGGGAGTACCATCACAGACTACGTTAACTGGGGATTTGTTGCAGGGATGTTTTTCATGTGGACATTGTGTACACTGTGTTAGGGTGGCTAAGTCCAAACACTTTACTAGTGAAAACACTGGGCAGGTTTTTGACATCAGGTTTTTTGGCTAACTGCTGAACTGATTTGGTTGTTTATGTAGCTACCTGTATGTGTTCTGCTTTTTATGTAGGACAGACTTCTCACCCTGTTAGGATATGAATATCGGAGCATCTTAGTGATGTTAGATTAAAGAAACCTAGTAATGCATTTTATAAACACTCCTTAACCCATCATACTGCATCTTTTAGGTTCACCATTATTGATAGGATAAGTGGGGACCGGGCTAATAAAATTGGTTGGCAAGACATCCTTAATAAAAAAGAAAAGTAGTGGATAATCAGTCTGGGAATATTATTCCCCCCAGGACTTAATTAACATTTATAGCCAACCAACCACGGGGAATCTCTTTCTATCATGTGATGATTATTAAGCATAAAAGGCTTGTTTCTGTGATTTGACTGTACACTGAGGAAGGCTTAATAACTGGGCTGAAACTGGTCTGTTTTACTTCTGTATGCTTTAATAAATTCCATTTTGCTTGTATACACCTTTTGCCTATGAGTGCTGGCTTGTATGGGTTTTGTGAACTTGGTAATTTTGGGGCCGTGCACCTGCCTTACTTGCAGGAGTTTTTCACTGTGGCTTTCATTCATCAGGCATAACATTGAGTACAATGCCCCCTTTGGTATGTACCTAACCAGGCACATCCAATAATTGGAACATCTACAAAGGTTCCTCACTAAAAGAATACAGGCATAAGTAACATCTCCTATGTAGACTGCTGCAGGACCCTATCCCTGTACTCTCTCTCCTACCGGTTGTTGATGGGAGATCTATTCCTGGCCTACAAGGCATTGTCAGACTCCACCCTGATGGTCCTCCTGCATATTGGCAAACAAACAGCATCAGAATTACCCATTGTAAAGACTTAAACTTAGCATGTGATATAAATAGGATCTGTTGGAGAGATAGGTATTTATCCCATAGACTACCCCTTCTCTGGAACAGGCTCACCATCCATGTGAAACAGATTCCCTCCTTAGCCAAATTCAACTGTAACTTGGACAATCGGATGTGTAACAGGAAGCACATCCCTGGCTTGGCAGCTATGTCTCTACTGGACAATGGCAGCCTGTAAATGTTTCATCTCCCAGGGCAATGATTGTAAATCTTTCATCTCCCAAGCCATTGCTTACACTTAAGGGTACCAAACCTTGCTGGAGATTTGGCATACATGACTAGGTTTTAAAAGTCCCTTGTGGTCATTAGCCTAGTAAATTCCTATGAACCTATGACAGCAGAGAGGTGGCATGCAGTATAATAGGTGCGGGAGTAATGAAAGAGAGATGGAGTATGTTAGAATAAGAGGATAGAATAATTAGGGGTAAGGCAGAATTACTCTGTGGTGGAGTAAATGTAAGGGGAGACAGGGAGGGAGGGAGGAGAGTTGCAAGTGTGAGTGGTTTGTGAAAAGATGTAATAATGCAAGAGCAGGCATAGTCAGAGGACTGCTTTAATAGAAGGGTAGTTGTAGGGTAAGGGGAGAATGGGAGTGCAGTGACACAGAAATGAGGCTGGCTAGTATAAAGAGAAAGGCAGGTGTGAGCAGGTGTTGGAGAGAGCCATAACAGTCAGACATGAAGAAATGTAAATGAGTTAGGTGTTTGTGGGAGGGAAGGGGATGGAAAAGGGAGATATGAGTAATAGATGCAATGGATTAATACCATTGTTGTAAAATAGGTCAAAGAGGAAACTGAAGAATGGTGTGGTGAGTGCTGGGTTAATCATGGTTGTCTAAACAGTGGCACTGAAATGAGTCTTTGGTGCATTTTTTCTGGGATTTTTTTTAATCTAAGTTGGTAGGACTTGACCTGATTCCTTGTGGAATTTTATTCAAGTCTTTGGTTAAAGCTTTCTCAGCCATGGCTATGGAGTAAGGAGGTATAGTAAGGAGGTATTGTAAGGAAGAAGGGTTGAGTGTTTCTTGGAGAGCAGGATCTTTGAAAAAGGACATTTGTTTAAGTAGTGGGCAGTAATAATCATTGAGCAGCTAATGTCTTATACAGCTGAAAGGCTTAGAAGATACAAGGAATTTAATGAAATTGATGATGTGATGTTGCCAGTCTCGCCTTTATTCTCATTGATTGGTCAGATCCTATCCATTGGATCCATCTCACCCTTTTACAAAAGCTTGAGGCCTTCAGCAAAGCTTGTGGGAATTCTCCCTTACATATAATGCAACTCCCTAACTTCCCCAGATCTCATTTGCCACTCTGCAAAGGACATGGTTCTGAAGCAAGCTCTGGACTAAGTGCTTTTGTTTTCTATTTCTAAAATCCCTTTTCTAAACTTAACCGTTTTTACTAATTAGTCAGACGAGTTTGATATAGTTTTTTCTATATATCCTTACCCATATTTTAGTCGGTAGAGAGTGAGTGTTGATTCCCTTTGCTTTCCCTATTACTGTCCGTTTAAGTTAAAGGACGTCTACTAACATCCGTTTGAGTTACAGGACGATTTCTTCTGTTTAAAAAAAAAGGAAAAAAAAGTTTTTCTATCTTTCTGAAACTTTTCCATCCATTTAAATTAGAGAACGTTTCTATGTGTGTGTGTTTTTGTTTCTGATTCCTCAGTTACCAAAATGTCTCAGAAACAAGAAGGGAAACCTCTTGGTTTCAAGAAATGTGAACAATGTGGGAAGAAGATGCCCCTAATATTGGCTTTGTCTGGAGCATTTCTCCCCGGGCCTCTGCTGAAAACTGGCTTTTTTCCAAGTCAGACTTTCCCGGTTAGCAAATGTTAAATAAAAAATAAAAATAAAATAAAAAACTAATTGATTCATACACTTTATGTGTGTATTGCTTGAGTCTCTTCATCTCCAAGAATCATGCTCCATATCCCATGGCTTTAACCAATGGGGTCTTATGGAGTGCAAAAACAAATTCATTTTAAAGGGGCTGCTGAAAACTTCTTTCTCTGAGGTGATTTCTCTGGAGTCCTCTACTCCTTCTAAGTCTGACAAATCAGAAAAATCTGACAAATCACTAAAATGTGCTTCTTTAGCACTGAAGTCTTCCTCAGAGCTGAAGCAAAAAGCTCCTAGACTCTCTGCTTCAACAGAACCCTTGGAGCAGGCAGTCATTTCTAGATCCAAGAGTTCGTCGGAGCAGCCAGAACCCTTGGCTTCGACCTCTTCAGCTCCCACTGAATTTAGATATCAGAGCCATTAACCTTCATTGGATCCAATACTGTCTCAGCACCCATCTCCCTTTTGACTAAATCATGGTCTTCAACTCTTTCTACTTGGTCTACCAGGAGTTTTTTTGATGATTATGTGGATAGGGTAGTGCAGAGGCTTCTAAAGACTCCTGCCTTGGCCAAGTTGTTATTGGATCCAAACCCAAAGGAATCAGATCAGATGAAGTCCTCCCCATCGGTGCCTGCTCTTTCTCCGATCCATCCCCTGGTTTCAGAGCCAGAAGATTTGGATGTCCAGGTTGTGTCTGTTTTGGATCCTGGGCCCATAGGTTCCCCGGATCTGATGTCTGTCCCGAGTGTTTCCACCCAGTCAAAGCAGGAGACCTAAAGGAGCCGACAATTCCTGGTCAGGTCCGCAGAGCCAGTTCAGATCTTACTGGATTTGATCCTGCCTCTGGTGGCTTCAGCATGGGTGAGTTCAGCTCCTACCTCTGCCTCAGAGCTTTTGTCTCCTGTGCCAGAGATTCCTTCGGCTCCAACAACCCTTTTGTTGGATCCAGGGTGTTCTTCGGAGCAGGGACAGACTATCTTTGAGGTAATGAGGAGAGTTTTTACTACATCCCAGTCTCAGACACAGTCTATCTGGACTCTTCCTCCCAGTTCTGAGTAAGGTATCTTTGCCTTCTCATATACCCTGTCCACAGGACTGCAGAGACCGCAGGCCTCAGGATGTCCAGCAAGGGACCCCCTCTTCTGAAACTTCCCCAGACTACCCCACTGAGGAGGCCCCTAGAAAGAGGACTTGTAAGAAGAAGCATCTTTATTCCCCAGAGGAATCAATCACATCTGATACTGACCTCAATGATGCAGAAAGGTCCCTATGGTCACCTCCTGAACATGTATCTTTTGGAGGCATCCTGGAAATTTTGAAGTAGAGATGTGAATGGCAATCCTCATCACCTTCAGCTGAGGAGTCACAGTATACCTGAAGGCTTTCGAGTCTCGCCCCTCAGCCTCTTGGGTGACCCCTCCTTCTGATGAGCTTATTGATTTAGTTTCTTGGAAGGCCTGGGAGACCCCAGATTCCATACAGCCAATCCCTAGGAAGTCACATAAATCCATTACTGCCCATAAGGATAAGCCCTTCTTAACTAAAGGTGTAGCAGTTGATGCCATGGTCATGGCGGTGGCCACTAAAAAGGAACTATCTGAGACCAGTTCCTGTATCCATTCTCCGAATAAGGATTCCAGGACCATGGATAGGTATGGGAAGCATGTCTTTTCATCAGCAACCTTTGCCTTATGGTCAGTGAACTACTTAACCCACTTTACCAGATTACAGAGGGACCTGTTGAAGGAACTTTCAGACCTCCTCCAAGGAGCAGTGGCTGATGTGGCTGCAGATAAAGTCACCTCTCAACTCGCCAATCCTCAATTCAGTTGTAAACTCTTCCATGAGACTCATATCTTATGTACCAGATGAAACGTGTAGGGCTGCAGGTTTAGGTATTTCTTTAGGAAGCATTCATGGATGCACCTTTGCAATTTCACAGAACCCTTCAAGTCTTCCTTCATTAATGCCCTTTTGATGTCTTTTCTCTTTTTGGGCCTAAAGTAAAAGAAAAGCTCACCAGGTGTGACCAAGAAGGCAAAACCTGGTCTGCCATTGGAGTACATTTTTCCACACCTGCTAGACCTTTTCCCAAAGGTTAGAGAGGTAGTGGTAGGATGTGATTCAGAAATCACAAAGGTCTTTCCAGGATACATAGGGTGAAAGTTCCCCTAGAGGCAGAGGGGGGGGGATAATGGAAGACGCCAGCCGAGCAGCAGGGGATGCCTGCAGATTCAGGCTCCAAAGAATGTTTCTTTGGTAGGCCCTTTCAGCATTCCTGAAGGGGTGCCTGATTACTCATCTCTGGAGGCAGTTGGGGGGGGGTTGTCTCTACACTGTGAAACCTGGCAAAAGATAACAAATGACAAATGGATGCAGGACATAATATCTAGGGGATATATTATTCCCTTCTTCTTCCCCATAAATGCAAATAAATCAGTTACAGATATTCCACCCAGTCAAAAAGAACAAGCAGCCTTAGAAATTCAAAAGTTGCTAAGAAAAAGAGTCATCCAAGAAGTCCCCGCAGACCAGAGAGGATATGGGACTTACCCAAGGTTCTTTTTAGTTCCAAACAAAACAGGGGACTGGAGACCCATCTTGGATCTGAGCAATCTGAACAAGTCTGTGAAAAAAAAACAAGTTCCAAATGGTGACACTGCAGTCAATACTTCCATTTTTGGAAAAAGACAATTGGATGTGCTGTCTAGATCTTCAGGATGCTTACTACCATATACAAAGGGAAAGGCAATCCAGAAGGCCCTTCCACTTCCGGCTAGGAGCCAGTTACTTCCAGTATCAAGCTCTGCCCTTTGGTCTCACTACAGCCCCCAGAATGTTCACCAAATGCATGACAGTAGTGGTGGCTCACCTGAAATGCCAGGGATTCCAGTTGTTTCCATATCAGGATGACTGGATCATAACCACCCCGACTAGGCATCTCCTCCTACAAGCCAGGGACTAAACTCTACAACTCTGTTCCTCCCTAGGTATTGCCATAAATTATGAAAAATCTGCTCTAGAGCCATGTCAGAGCTTGGTCTTCATAGGAACAGACATAAACACAAATACAATGATAGCAAAACTTCCACAATACAGAGTAGAAGATCTTCACCATTATGTAAGATTGTTGATCAGAAAGAAGCAAGCTGCTGCCAATATAGTTCTTCAAGTACTGGGAAAAATGGCTTCTTCAATAGTTCTTATTCGTCTAGCTCATCTCTCCATCTGAATACTTCGATGGTTACTTTCGACACAATGGTCAATTCTATTGCTTCCTATGACACACAAAATCAGAATAATCAATTCATGCAAAAAGGACCTCTAATGGTGGATTTACTCTCCTCTGGTATCTCATGGCTGTCACTTTATTCCCCCTCATTCCCAAACCACGGTGACCACGGATGCTTCCCAGATAGGGTGGGGGGGGGCATTATCTCGGGAAGAGAGTTCAAGGCATCAGACAACAACATGAGGCTCATTTGCATAGAAATGTCCTGGAGGTGAGGGCAGTGGTTCTGGTGTTGCAATCATTTCAAGACTCCTTCCCTCTGGGAATGATAGCAATCCAATCAGACAACATGTCTGTGCTCTGGTACATAACCAAACAGGGGGGACCAGATCTTACCCCCTTTGTTGAGAAGCCTGAGGGTCTGGCAATGGGCAACAACCACCAACTGCTTTCTGATAGTAATGCACATTCTGGGAAAATCCAATGTAATTGCAGAGAAATTGAGCAGAGCCATTTTATGGCCGCACAAGTTGTCCCTCAGTCATAAAGTTGCAGAAGAGATTTTCCGAAAATGGGCCCAGCCTTGCTGTGATCTCTTTGCATCACCCACCAATGCCAAATGCAGCAACCATTTTGCCCTGATCCATCCTGTGGGGGAGTCACCATGGGATGCACTTATTCACAATTGGCCCCTGGGACTTCTTTATGCCTTTCCGCCAATTCATTTAATTCCCAAATTTTTTGCAGAAAACAAGTTTGTTGGAGATGACAATAATCCTAATTGCTCCCTATTGGCCTTGACAAATTTGATTCCCCTTCCTTCAGCCTCATGTGCGAGATGAAGCATGGATTCTGGACCCTGCTCTGGACCTTCTGACTCACCTGTCAGTGATGGTTCATCCCAATCTGAACAATCTCAAACTAACTGCTTGGCTGCTCCATTTCCCCTGATCACCAGGTTTCCTCTCCTTTCATCTCCAGTAAAACATATTTTGTTGTTTTCCATTAAATCATCTATATGTAACTTGTACAGAGGTAAATGGAAAAGAATTGTTTCATGAGCCAACAACAATCAAATAGATCCCTTTACTGTGCCCATACATTCTATTCTAGACTTTTTGGTGAAGCTTTTTAAGGAAGGTGCTGCTGCAGCCACTATTAGAGTTCAGTTGGCAGCAATTTCAAATTTTCATATAGGAGAAAATGGTTCTGGAATCATGTCAAACGAACTTTGTAAGGTATTCTTAAAAGGAACTACAATGATAAGACTTCCATACAAAAACCCATCGCCACCTTGGGATCTGAATTTTGTATTGTCAAACATTATCTGTCCTCCATTCGAACCATATGCTACTTATGAATTGAAGTATCTCTCCTGGAAAACACTCCTCTTAGTGGCTATTACATCAGCAAGGAGAGTTTTGGAATTACAAGCATTATCTGTCACCATACCTGGTATTTCATAAGCACAGAGTTTCTTTGTAGACCAATCCTTCTTTCCCACCCAAAGTTGTGTCAGACAGTAATCTCAATCAATCTACTGAACTACAGGTTTTCTTCCCAAACTTCCAAAATAAAGGGGAATATTCATTGCATCTTTTGGACATTCATAGACAATTATGTTTCTACTTACACAGAACTTCAGGAATCAGACAATTAGAGCAGCTATTTATTTCTTATTCTGATGTTAGAAAAGGCCTACCAGTGTCCAAAGTTACCTTATCCAAATGGCTTTCATAATGTACATCCTTCATTTACAGTTCTAAGAACAAAATTCTTGCTAATCCTGTTAAGCTCATTCCACTAGGTCAGTAGGTACTTCTGCAGCCTTTCAAGCTAGATAACCTTTGGATAACATCTGTGCTGCAGTGACATGAGCAAACCCTCATACCTTTATTACTCATTACAAAGTGGATTCAGCCTCTAGGAGTAGAGCATCTTTTGGTTCTATGGTTTTAAGGAATATTGTCCAATGAGCCACCCAAGAATCAGGTAGAATAAAGGTGAGATTGAAGGTGAGAATGACAACATCACATAAAGAAGTTATGTACTTACCATAACATTCCATGTGTGTTGTCCATCTCGACCTTTGTTTCCATAACCCAACCTCCATACCCCCTGCCTATATTCCTGGAAGACCGAGCAGTGCTAATTGGGTATTACAGGACTATAGCCTCAGAAATAACTTTTTGTCTGTTAATCCATTAAAGCAGTCACCGTTATATGAGTTGTCAGGGGCAAACAAGATCTGAGGAAGTTGCAATATGGGTAAGGGAAAATGCTCACGAGCTTTGCTGAAGGCCTTGAGCTTTTGTAAAAGGCAGAGAAAGATCTGATGGATCGGATCCGACCCATCAGTGACAATAAAGATCGAGATGGACAATGCACATGGCACGTTATAAGTACCTGACTTCTTTTTAAAATGACCCAGTTTATCAGCCTGTCCTGCTGTTCCATTACTGAAATAGTGGAAAGTTATAAACCTACGGATGGAACTTCATACGGCAGGAAAATATAACACAGATCAGCACATATCAATCCTATGGGCACAGTTGAAAAGTCTATTTCAATCCTGATTGCTTCATTCTGTCCAGTAGACTGCCAACAGGAGGAAACTATGGGAAAATATTTGTCTTGTTTCCACACTGTATGTGTAAGCCAATTACAGCAGGTGTCTCATGATACACTGGAAGGCAAAACTGGAAACAACTGATAATTTCATTGTCTAACAGTTTGACCTTGATCCTACCATTTTCAGATCCATTATTCTGAAAGAATTAAAAAAAAAGCTACTCTCATCATATAAATGGGAATATAATTTATAATCTGAAATAGCTATACTGAAATGTGCTTGTGAAAAATGGACTACATAACATTCTTCCCATTCAAGAAATATTTCTCAGTGAATTCATTCCATACATGGATATGGTATATTTAAAAACATTTGCTTTTTCATCAAAACTACCTTACCATTCATAATAGAAAAGTCAATTAATCTGGATACCAATATAAATTTGAGAACATGTGTGGGACAGTAAAGCTAGATAAAGCCTGAAGAGTAGTCTCACCACCTCAACACTAGTCAAAAAGACATAAGGCTCACAATGCCATAGACTACACTTCCCAATAAATAATAACTGAAGAGCAATGGAAGCAAGAAAACTGCAGCAGGGTTCGGCAGTGTAAACCTTGGCTCTAGATGACTGTCACTGTTGAAGTGACAACCCAACCCCATGAGCAAAAATGGGAAAAGGGGTTGTGGATGGATGAAAGGATAAATGGAAACAAGGGAAAAAAACAAACAATGACCCACACACAAACTGTAAGCATTTAATTTAAAATAATACATTCATCAGTACTTCTGCAAGAAAGCACACACACACACACACACACACACACACACACACACACACACACATATATATATATATATATATATATATATATATATATATATATATATATAGATATGTATTTAAGAAAGCAAAACACATCAGAAGCAACAATACAGCCAGGCAGAATGAAATATTATACATTTAAACAGTACTATATACAGTATAGGAGTAAATTGTTACAAAACCTTTTTGAAAAATAAACATTAGTAATCTGATGTATATGCTAAAATCTCCTGAACTGAGAAAACAGGAACTAAAAAGTGCACGCAGAAAAAAATGTCTAGCCCCCCCACCCCAAAAATATGGAAAGAAAGAAAACAACACATAGCAAACTATAACTGTACACAATGTGAATGACTATCATGTGAAGTCCCTTTCAGTGACTGGGTGTAGTGCTGCTGGTTTGCAGTCTTGTTAGTAGAGTGATTTATTAAAACGAATATTGCTGCTGTCATAACATGCATTCCTGAAGTCATGGCAAACCTACCATGGATAAGGGCCATGTATAAGGGTCCCCTTGTGTTATTAGCCTGGATCAGCTTTGAAACACAATGCAAGACCCCTAGAATGCCATTACTAGCCAGGACAACCTTTCTGTTGCATGCCGTAACATCCTTCGTAAACATACTTTTTATTTCTTTCAGGGTATTCATTAGGACCATTTATAAGTACTTAATACTGCACTGCTGGCAGCCCTCTGCCCTGCCAGGCTATTGTTTCTTGGTAGCACTTTATGCACTATGAAGTGATGTTATGCTGCAAAGGGACACAAGGGCAGACATAATGCATTTGGTGGGAAAAATGTAATGTTCCCAGAACTTGTACACAAACCCTATAGTTCCTTTTTTTTTAAATCATGTTATTGTAACCCTAGCCTATGAATAGTTCCATGAAATGTTATTGACAAAAATCTGTTCACAACACAAACTAGGTTTAATTATGTTACTGGCAGCTGAGGAGAAATCTAAAAAAGAGAGCCTGACATATATCTGTGTGAATAAAATAAAAAAAGAACTATTTATACCATTTTCAGAAATTTCTGTTGGTCATTATTAGAAAGCACAAGCTGGTACTGAACAAGCCCATCTAGTCTGAAGTACAATATTATGAATACCAAATAAATGGATGTAGCTCTTATCCTGAAAAAGTGTATGATTGTCAAATTGATCCCTCATATCTAACTCACAGCCATGTCCTCATTTGCAGCTAAAATTAACTCTGTTTACTATATTGACAGGTCAGTTAACACAGATGTTTAGGAAATTGTTTCTAAACAAGAATGGATTCTTGTCCCATTAATGCAAGAAATAGAAATATTCCACTACAGAAAAGAATTGGAATCTGACACTATGTGGGCCACAATACATTGTGCTCTACATTCATGGAAAGGGCTGATTCAGTAACATTTTGTTTAATATTGTCATGACTGCATACACTAAGTCATTAGAATACTGTACTAATAAAATAAAACAGAAGGCAGGGTGAACCAAAACATGAGTGAATTTTCAAAGTAAAACATTTGTTAGAGGATAACGCTTTCATGGTCAGAATGACAGCTTTGTTCAGACCAAAAACATTTACAAACATTTACAAACATAGCAGGAACTCTTTAAAAATATATTAATGACCTATCAAAAACTCTGCACGTTAAAATAAACCAATCACAATAGTTCCCCCCTATCACTTAAAATAAAAAGTTTTCACTGGTCCACTTCTGTCAAAAAGTGAACATTGTACTGGGATACAATTGCACCTATCAGATGTGTTCTTCACATTGTAGTAAGCCAACCACATTGTGTTATCCCCATCCATTAAAGTACATTAGATTTTGTCAAATCTAGGATGGTCTGGAAGTATATGTCATATTAAGACACAATAACCACCTGTCAAAAACTTCTAAATGTTAGAAAGCAAGCCAACCACAATGTGTTTCCCTTGCTCATCGACCCAATCACACCAAATTTTCCCCATCCATTAAAATAAGAAGTATTCCTCTAGATGATACATTTCAGGAGGTAAGTGTCACACTAAAATACAATTACAACCCATCAGATACTCTTCACATAGTGGGAATGAAACAATTATAATGTATCACCCTCGGTCATTGATATGCAGCATATTTGTCTAATCAGAAATTTCAGGTCATAAATATCATACTAAAACACAATAAGACCTGTCAAAATCTCTAAATATAAAAGTACAACCCATCAGATACACTTCACATAGTGGGAATGAACCAATTATAATGTATTACCCTCGTTCATTGATATGCAGTATATTTGTCTAATCAGAAACTTTAGGACATAAATATCATATTAAAACACAATAAGACCTGTCAAAAACCTCTAAATATAAAAGTACAATTGCAATCTGAGGAGGTAATAGAGAGAAATCATAGAGGGTTGGGAGGAATGAAGGTAGTGTTGCAGAAAAAGGTTAGTTCTCCAAGAAAGTAAGAAAGTACAAGAGGAAGTGGCAGTAGGTAAAGTCATTAAGTATTTGCCAGAGTGAGAAGGTGAAAGAGTTATAGACTATATACTGAAGTGAGAAGGTCAAAGAGTTATAGACTAAATGCTGAAGTGAGAAGATCAAAGAGTTATAGACTAAATACTGAAGTGAGAAGGTCAAAGAGTTATAGACTAAATACTTAAGTGAGAAGATCCATGAGTTATAGACTAAATACTGAAGTGAGAAGGTCAAAGAGTTATAGACTAAATACTGAAGTGAGAAGATCAAAGAGTTATAGATTAAAAAATGAAGTGAGAAGATCAAAGAGTTATAGACTAAATACTGAAGTGAGAAGGTCAAAGAGTTATAGACTAAATATTGAAGCAAAAAGCTCAAAGAGTTTTAAACTAAATACTGAGTGAGAAGATCAAAGTGTTATAGTCTAAATACTGAAGTGAGAAGATCAAAGAGTTATAGGCTAAATAATGAAGTAAAGAGGTCAAAGTGTTATAGATTAAATACTGAAGTGGGAAGATCCAAGAGTTTTAGATTAAATATTGAAGCGAAAAGGTCAAAGAGTTCCTGACTGAATACGAAAGTGAGAAGATCAAAGTGTTATAGTCTAAATACTGAAGTGAGAAGATCAAAGGGTTTTAGATTAAATGTTGTAATGATAAGAACTGTTACAACTGAAAGTGGTAGCAGCCAAACTTATAGAAGCATGGCTATCCTGGAGTGGAACCTAGGCAGAGACAAGATTTGGATAGGTATGACTTCAGTTGAGGCTTGAAGGACTTGTGGTATTGTTCTTGTGTGAGTAAGGGAAGGATGGAATTTCAAATTTTGGCTGGGTGATTGGAGTACAGCACGTCACAAGCTGCATTACTGAATTCTGTGATGAGTAAAAAAAGTTTATCTGTAGAACACAGGACTCTAATGAGGGAGTATTGTTGGATGAGAGTGGAGAGAGATGAACAGTTTATGGGTTTATAAATGAAATTATGAATTGTGATAAGCTGAGTAAGAAATATAGATTTGTAATTCTAGCCAAATAGGTCTTTGAGAGCTAGATAGTGATGAGTCCTGTGTTGGTGGACAGCTGCAAATTTAGCTACTTTGCGGTAACATTGTTCCACCTTCGTTAACTGAGTAGTTTGTAAGTTCACGTATACTGGGATCCTGTAAAAAATGGTAGTGAGAAGAAGCATGAAGGCAAGATGATTTCTGGTAGGGTCAGTCAGGTACTGTTTATATCTGTAGAGAAAGCTTAATTTTTTATGTTTCTTTCACTGAATGATGGGTGTGATAATCACATTTCAGATTTTCATCCATGTAAATGACTAACAGTTTTGTATGTGGGTCAAGTTCAATTTTGGTGATATTCCCAGAGGCAATATGAAAGGAGGATTTGTGGACTGTGAGATGTTTTGGGGTGAAGAGGATGAGTTAACTTTTTTGGGATTAAGAAATAGCTGGGAGTTAGTTAACTATGCCTCTATTGAGGTGAAGGATTCCTTTACAAGTTTCTGCAGGTTGTTTATGTTTTGGTCACAGCAAATACAGGTGGGATCATCAGTGTATTGACTATTGTGGATGATTTTGAAGCTACTCTGAAGTACTTGATGAAGATGTTAGTGAGTATGGGGCCAAGGATAGAATCTTGAGGAATGCCTGTGGAAACTGGAAGAAATTATGAAAATTCACTTTGTAATTTAACAGCTTGGGATCTGTTAGAAAGACAGCTATGGCACCAGACTAAAACTGAGCTATCAAAGTCTATCTTAGAGTGTTTTTGTAGTCAAATGTGGTAAGATATGGTGTTGTAGACATTCAAGAGGTCAAAAAGAGAGAGATGACACTTGTTTACATTCATTCCTATGTATAGTAACTGCATCAGTAAAATGTAAGAAGGCCCTGGTAATGCTGAGATGGATGTCAAACCTGCATCTGAAAAGGAGAGGAGGCTATTTGTAATATATAGGGTGAGGCAGGATTGCATATGTTTTTCGAGCATTTTTAATAGCATACACAGAATAGCAATGGGTTAGTAGTTACTGAGTTCAATGGAGTTACTATGTTTATGTTGTGGTAAAATATATTTTTTCCAGAAAAGTGAAACATCACATTCTGTAAATGGGGGTGTGGTATTAGGATACACACTGGGTAAGCTATTACTTTAGCAGCTAGTTTTAAATTTTATTGCCCCCATCCCTGAAAATTCAGTTTCCCCTGAAATTACCTTGGAACAAATTCTAAAATCCATGTCAAAGGCTAAAATTTCTATTTTTGTTGGACCAGAAAACATGATAGGATTCATCCTTACACTACAGAATATGCACTATCAGAGCCCCTACTTAAATTTCCAGCATCGGCCTATCCACAGAGCTTGTGCTTAATGCTTAAAGAACTTCCACTTTGACCTCTTACATGAGGGTGGCTTCACTAGCTTATGTGCAAAACCATGAAATGTATTATACCAGAATGCATTTATGTAGACATAGTCAACTTAACTAATCTAGACCATACTTAGTTTTGGTTTGGTGAAGGGCATGTCCTATCCTCCTATCCCACAAACCTAGTAAACCTTATTTAAAAAGCTTACAGAAGCTGTGAACAGTAGCCATGCAATATACACTGCTTATCGCCACCTGAACAAGACTTATGACACTGTCCCCTATGCTGCTGTTACTGACAAATTAGACATACTCAGTGTAAATCCCCACATTGTCTGCTGGATTGCAAATTGGCTATCCAACAGATCCCATGTTGTGAAAGTTGCTGGTACTTTCACTGAGCACAAATCCTAACTAGTGGGGTACCACAGGGATACATGCTGGCCTGTCTCCAGTTTTGCTTTTATTTTACAAATACACAAGCCAATATCCACGCAGTCTAGTTGACCTAGTTTGTTGATGACTGCTAGCTGGGCACTGTTATGTGATCATCCACTGATACTAAACTGCTCCATCAATAGCTGGCATATGTATATACCTAGAGTACTAAAAATGGTCTCAAGCTAATTACTAAAAAATGCAACATATATCATACAGCAAAAAGCTGCAGCCACCTCATATGTAATAAATAGTACTCCTCTTCAAACTGATACAGAAATAAGAGACCTAGTACTTATGTGAATGTCTCTGTCTAACTCAATCATCATGTTTCCAATATAGTCAGGAAATTCTTCTATCTTGCCCAGTTAATTTACAAGGGAATATCTTCAAGATCCAAAGAGGTCATCTTACCACTGTAATCTTCCCTTATCAAAGCCATCACCAAATACATTGACCCCTTTGGTATGTACAAATCCGAGCATAATGTTCAGCTGGAAAGGACCCATCCATTTTTAACCAAAAATATTAAATGCTTTAAATCTTTCAATTATCCTTAGAGATTAGAATAAATCTCTTTATACTTAATAGCCTACCATCTGCTTCAAAGTGACTTATGTCTTACTTTTTTAGCAATGAAATATGTAATCCTATTTAACCTCCCTAGTTTTTCACAAAAACAGTGGATGTACAAAAAGCAATACTTAGGACCTAAATCTGCACCATTAGATAAAAATGACTCACTTGAGAGATAGATTCCCAACTCACCGCATTCCCAGTCTGTGAAATAAGTTATCAGTACAGGTCAATCAGAGTACTAATTTATCTGCTTTTAAGGCTACTCTTGATGACTGAATAGGGATACACAAACTTAAACTAGGGTTACCATGTATGGTCCTGCTTGATTTGAGATGTGAGGACTATTAAGTACTCGTGGAGGGTGGTAAGAACTTATAAGTGCATTTATTTAAACATGTATATGCTTAGGCATCTTATGGTTCCTCTGTTCATATGTTTATATGATTAGATTTAACATTTTTTTCTCCCTTCCTTTTTGAATTTTACCTTGCAGTGTCTTATTTGAGTTTTGGTGTATACATCTTTTTCTTTAGAATGCACCTACTGTATGTTACTAATGTGATATATTGTAGTTGTATAATATGTTGTGTAGTTTACTGTTTTTTTTTTTTTTTTTTTTGCAGTGGTAATATATTTTTCTTAATTTTTTATAGGCCTCCACTGAAAATGGGATCTGCCCAACTAGATACTTCATTAAACTAAACAACAATTAGCAAAGCAGATTTAAATAAAAAAATAAAGTTTGTCCAGGACTAACTACTTATTTAAAATACACACAGTTACATCAATCAAAGGCAAGTTTTTATTGTCTAGTGTTAATTTTATCAAAGGTGGATGGCACACACTTAAAACAAACTAGCATTCAATGCACCCAGTGTGTGTGTGTGTGTGTGTGTGTGTATTCGTGTGTCATGCATGTGTGTGTGTGTGTGTGTGTGTGTGTGTGTGTGTGTGTGTGTGTGTTAGTGAGTGTGTGCATTCACTGGTGTGTGTGCACGCCCACATATTCTTAGATTTAATTCTTCCCATTCTTCCACCTTCACTTTTTTCAGTTGTTGTTGTTGTGTCTTTTGGCTATTCCCGGTTAGGGGTCACCACAGCGGAACTCTGGTCCGCTAATAATTGGCAGTTGATTTTTACGTACCGAGTTGCCAGCCCTGATGCATAACCTTCAACAAAGGTATGCCCATTCATGCATGTCTCCACACAGAAGACACTCTAGCTGAGAATCGAACAGGAAAACGTCTTACTGTGTGGTGACAACACTACCACAGCACCACCACCGCAGTACACCTTCACTTTCTCTACCTCTGTTTCTCCACTAGGAACCTCCCATTAACCAACTCTGCTGGATAGGTATAGGACAAATTAAATTCCAAATGTCCTCTGCAAAGGTCTATAGTGCCTAAGCCTCACTCCTCACTCTGTCTGCTTTATTCTCATTCCCTGTTCTGTTGTCTTATCCACCCCTTCACCTCCTTCCTATCTGCTTCTCCTGACTCCCACCCATATCTTTTTTATCATGTATCTCACATCAGTGGATACTTTTCCTGTTTTGTAGTGTAGTTATTTACAAAACTACTGCAACTAAGTCAATCATCTTAGTTGTAGTGATACTTCTGTTAATGAGATTTCTAAAATATGCTGAGGAAAATCATAAGAGGCAAGGTACTGGACCTATAATAAGCATAGCTTGAATGATGATACAAGTTGAAAAAAGAAGTGAAAGGGAAAGTGCTGTCCACTTACACCCCTTATATTTAGTAGTATACTATCATAAGAAAAAATTTTCTTTAAATAGTGTGGCTGTAAGGCAACTATACAAATATGACATGGAATATACAAACGTAAATCAAGGTGCAAATAAAACTGCATTTTTAAATGATTTCCTCTAGTGATATGGGTTCTTAAATTATTTGATGCATCACATCATTAAACATGCAAGGTTTCTTGTTACGAAAAGTTAAGCTCAAAGCATCATTGCATATACAAATAGCCATGTGGTTTACTCAACTGGAATGATGTTCTGAACTCTCCAGGTTTTAACACGGTCACGCAACATTTAATTCTAAACATATCATTATAGCAGCAGAGTAAAATATTACATCACCTTCACCTTGGGAAAAGAAGTAAAAGGAATGAAAATATTCCTTAAGGGTAAGTGGAAACTTCGGCAACAATTTGGCTGTGTCCAAGGACTGGTGTTTCTTTCAGTAAAAAACTTTTTTTAACTTGCTGCTTCTAACTGTCCAGGGAGGATTCACTGAATACATGCATTCAACTCACCCAGGATGTTAATATATTAATTATACTGATTTATATTAAAATATACACTCATCTTCTAGTAAATATATATGAAAGGTTCACAAGAAATGTGGTTGCTTTTAAATTAACTTTTTGGTGCACATCACTATAAAAGAAAGGCTTTTTGAAATGCTGGGTTTCATGTTATTTGTTAACACATTATATGGCGTCTCATGTCTTTTGTAAACCTGCAGGAATAATTAGACATTAAGACATTTCAGTGTAAGGCACTTGTACAAGCAATTGATGAAATTACAATCTCAGTAAATAGCTATCAAATTATAGGTATCTTGTGATAATTTCCGTATAAGCATTGCTTCACTCCAGTCGTTATACATATTTAAACACATGTTAAATTTGGCACAGTTCTATACATATGTTTTGAAGATAGTTTTTATTTTAGAAGAATTAAGACTGCTTTGATTAAGAATTAAGAAGAAAGAAGTATAAACTGTTTTTAAGTTTATTATTTAGGGTAGGTATAGCATAGCTATGACTTAGTTCTGATTCCCTTTTCTCTGTAAAGTGGAAATTTATGTTGCTATGCTGTAGTGACTTAATGTTTCATTGAAAGCAATGCGACTTCATTAGATCATTATGTTTAAAAAAAATCACTTTTTAAAAGTCTTGTCTTTGTGTCCAAAGTTTTTGACCAATAAATAGCTAGCAGTATTATAAATGTACAGTTATCAATAAAAATGTAATAGGAAGGCACAGGGAAGTAGACATGGAATGTTTTGCAGTAAGTTAAACAGGATAGATTGTGAATATATTGTGTGCCTATAAACAGGATTACAATCAGTCTTGGATCATAAACCAGCCTGTTTTGTATTTGACCACAGATGCCAAGAAATTCACCTCAAAAGTTTGAGAGATTAATCTTGACACCATGTCAAAAACACATAATAAGGGTTGTGACCACTGAAACCAGATAATAATTCTTTGTAGAACATGGAGTTTCATCAGCTCCATATACCACCAGTTCCAACAACAACAACAACAACAAAAAATAATGTGTTGGTCTGCAAAGTGTATTACAGTAAACTCTCAGTTAACTGGAACTCAAACAACCGGCACTCTCAAGCAACCAGCAAAAAAAATATAGAAGAAATCCAATATAATTTTCATGTGTTGCACCCCCCCCCCCCCCCCCACCAGAAGCATGCCTTATGTTGTTAGAGTTTTAGAACTTCAAAAAGGAAGACAAGAATAAATTCCCTCTCTCCCCAACCTAAGAAAAAGTCAAACCAAACCAAACAAATAGTATAGGGTACAGTATTAATCAGACCTATTTTTAATAGTAACTCTCAAGCAACCAGAAACTACGGTTATCGGGCATTTATCAATCCTCATGGGTGCTGGT
The DNA here is from genome assembly GCF_019279795.1 of Protopterus annectens. Taxonomy (NCBI): domain Eukaryota; kingdom Metazoa; phylum Chordata; order Ceratodontiformes; family Protopteridae; genus Protopterus; species Protopterus annectens. Next base: position 561,560,761 of record NC_056726.1, on the reverse strand, counting down.
TAACTGAGAGTTTACTGTACTATCTTTCAAATCCTTTGTAAGCTGTTAAAACACTTAGAGCTAACACACAAAGAGCAAACAGAATCAGTGTGTCCTTTGAAAGAATCAACAGCTTTAAAATCTGTTAGACGCTTCATTCTGCAAACTTTTTTGTTAAAAAGTATGATAAAGCAAAGTATTACCCTCTGTTAATCCATAGTGTAATAGCCAGTGTTAAGAATGCATAGGGATGTTTAACAAAAGCTGCTATGTACCTTTCGACATTGGAAAAGTGCTTAACAAGGCTCTTTTTCCAGTGTGGCATGTAGTTGCAAAGTTTTATGCACTCCCTGTTTATTAGATACCTCATAATTCTCTCAGTGTCTGTAAAACTAGGCAGCATTTAAATAAAATAATTACTTTTAGTCCATGTATTGACCAGTAATTCAAAAGACACCGAAAGTCCTCTGTACCTCTTGTTAGCAAGGAAGCTGAAAGCAGGTAATTTGGTCATGGGTGAAAATTCTACAGAAGGTAAATAATGAACTGATATTATTTCAGCTGTTTGTTCATTTAATTGTTGGGAGTACCTGGGCACAGGGCCATACATAACAGGCTGAATTTAATTTCATCTTTATTTTTGGTTTTGCTATAGATCTCTGAACACCAAAGCCAAGAGTATCAGAAACACAGAAAATAATGCACAAAACAAAGAAGGAAGGAAGAAGTTAACCTTAAGTGTTTTTGCAGGGGAGGGGGCAAGCCTTACGCACATTGAACTTATATATACCTGCTCCATTGTCACACCAGAATACCAACTAGAAGAAAAGCAAAATCTCCAAAAAGGAGGGAATCACTGCCAGGATACTTATACACTTACACTTAGAAAAAAGACTAGTGATGATGTCTTGTGGAAACGTGGCCAACTTAATGTCCCTTAGCATCTTCTTCTTTGAGGAACTGGCATTCAGGTAATTTCATCTCAACCTCCTGTGTCCTTTTTCTTGACTTACATTCACTAGCTGATGGATGTTATGTTTTTTCACCCGTTCAAACAGAAAAACATGTTAGATGTTACTATTTCTATAATTTGTTATGAGACTGAGATTTAAGGATGATTATAATAAAACTACTATATACATTCTGCAAGCATAGTTTAATTAGTGAAACCTGGAGCAAATCCAGAATGTTTGGCTGTGTAGCAATGAAACATGTTAATTACAAAACTACTTCACATACTGAGATTAACTGTTTGCAAAAGAATGACTAAAGCAATCATTAATATGACAGCCTATGAAGCAGGCAAAGCATTGTAAAAAAAGATAACTAGGGCCAAAGCGTAATGCATGTTTCCATGAACTCAGTTCACATTACCTCTGCAAGACATTTATTAAATCTGCTTGCTGAAATTTGGCATTAACATGATGTGGTTTTAAACTGGTACATTATAAATGTCGTTGAGGGGGCTTGTATATTTCATTCAGTGTGACAAGTTCACTTTTGACAGCAGTTTTACTCAAACCAGTTTCCAAAATACTTTTAATATCCCAGTCTATCATCACCAAAGGGAACAGCCAGCTTCATGCTGCCTTTTTTGTATAGAAAGCAGTTTACCTTATTTTTAGAGAAGAAAAAAAAACTGAAAAGAAGTTTTTACAATGGCAGGTCCAAAAATAATGCAAACAAGAAAGATAGAAATGTACATGTTCTTTCTTACAAAAATAGAGACGTATAAGGGAGATGGCATGAGGTCATTTAGTTTGTAAGAATCTCATGGATTGTTTGCTTCTTAACAATCAGCATTTTAAAACATCTTGAAACACAAGCAAGTAAGAAATCATTTTTGACAGCTCACTATTGCATTTTGAAACCCAGGAGGCTTTTAACTGCTGGAGAATGAGGAGTGAGTACAGCAAAATATAAACTACGTGTTTTTCCTGGTGATAACATGCAGGAAACAATGTATTGGTAACATAGATTATGGAGTGTTATGCAATGCCTGGTTCATTACTTGGGAACATACAACTGTAGCTTTATGAACCTGTGATTTAATATTTATTGCTCACTCATGCGTTTGTATTTTTTTGTTTGAAGAAACTGTGATCTTTTTTTCAGGCAGGGCTGGCAATAAACTCTGAACATACAATTAACTCGTAGGAGTGCAGTGGCATGAGCGCTGCAGCATTTTTTTTTAAATTTGTGTATATTTTTGTGTGTGTGTTACAAGACACTCTCCCGGCTACTGCTAGCGTGTTGCAAATAAATACTTGGTGCGTGTGTATGGTATAACGTTGTATAATGTGTGTTGTTGGGGACTTGGTTCTTTTGGCATTACAGACGTTTTGAGTTTATTTTTAATTATTGTCATTTGTTAATCGGGTTGGTCCAACTGAACTAGGGGCCCGTTTTCAGTGGAGACCCGAGGAGAAAAGCTCCAGCTATATTTCACATTATAAAAACAGATGTATTTACAAAGGTAAAATAATAAAATTGCTGGAACCTGTGTTCTGAGAGACTGCCTTACAGACTATCTGCAAATATACAGAGCTGAGTATATATATATATTTTTTTCAAAACAAGTTTATTGTTTTAACATATAAGAGAAATATCATAACAATTTTATACAAATAATTAAAAATAGGTATTATTATAATATTCAACAAAACAACTAAAGTATTTACAAAGACATCCACTACAATCAGATCAATTAATTAAACTAAAATACTGTGCTATTGAAATTAGAATTTTTTTAACAAATTTTGTAAATTATCCCATACAATAAAATGTGATGTTTTTCTAGTTGTTCTCATTCTAATTGTGCTTATTTCCATATGACACATTATATTCATAACATTTTTAAATTCATTGAACGAACGAGGTGTATCTGAAATCCAATTTCTAGTTATTATTTTCCTAGCCACTGCTAGGATAGACCATAACAAGGGAAGCTTAATCTTTTAACACATTGAGGTACAGGTGTGTTGAATAATATAAGAGACTTAGAAATAATGAAATTATCTGTAAAAAGAGCCTGCAAAAATTCATTAATTGACTTCCAGTATTCTTTCAACTTCATACAGTCATAAAACATATGAGCCCAGTCAGCATTAATTTCTACATTACATCTCTTACATAGATTATCTTTATTATTAATTTTATTCATCATCAAAGGTGTATAAAAGATCTATGTAAAAATTTCCATGTATAAAGTCTCCAGACAATGGAAGATGTAGTTCTATAAGCAGATTCCAATATATATTGTTTATCTTGTTGAGTTGGTGGGTCCCCATTAATAGAGGTGAAATAATTCCAGTATGAATCTACATTGTAAAAAGTTTCTTGTCTGATAATTTTATGTATATATGAAAGTTTACCTTTATCAGAAACTTTATGTTGTAAATTTATTATCAAGTAATCAATCAGTTTTGGAATAGATTCTTTAACTGTTATAGACATTAGATCTATTCTATCAATGAGATGTTGTCTAAAGATCTGAACCTCTAACCAGCAAGTTTCTCTTAGATCAAATTCTTGTTTTAAGAAATCTAGATTTTTAACTTTATTATCAGATATCAGCTGATACCAGTACTTTAGATTATTATCTATAGCTAAATGAGCTCCTTCAGAAGTAGATGACATAAGCATACCCTGAGTATAAATTATAGGGAATACAATAAAATTCCATTCCCTATACTTAGGGTGCATGAATATAAAGTTACGATAACTAATAATAATATTTAATGGGTAACAGACCATATGTTTAGGTGTAATAGGTGAAGTACAAAATTCCTTTAGCAACCACAACATGGAGTTATTTATAATCATATTTTTATGTGTTAAGGAGATTTTCATGAAGTGCATACTAATTAGCTCCCAATAATCTTTCCATTTTGCGACATATGACCGATCTATTAATAAAGTAATAACTTTTATAATAGAAGAGATAATATATAAATTAAAGTCTGGAAAAGAAATACCCCTTGAGACCAGCTATTAGTATGTTTCTTTAATGCAATCCTAGGTCTATTAGGTGCCCATAAGAAATTTAACATTAGTGTATTCAGTTTCTTGATAGTTATTTTTGTAGGTGAAAGTATTATTGATTGTATTAAGTATAAAATCTTGGGGAATATTATCATTTTAATAATTGTAAGTCTCTCCTCCATAGTAAAAACATATTATTCCAGGTATTAAAAGATTTTGTATATTAAGAAAACAGGTATTATAGTTATTATATATAATAGATTTAATATCTTTAGATAGTATTATACCTAAATAAGTTATCTGACCTGAGTTGGGTACATATTTAGTAAAATCACTAATGAGAGTATTTTTTCATGTATATATAGGTAGTATTTTAGTTTTTCTTCATTGAATATTAAACCAGAAATACTTTTAAAATTCATCATTTTATCAAATAAAGACTGCATAGAAGAATTAGATCCTGCTGATGTAATTAGAACATCATCTGCAAAAGTTGAATTTTTGATGTTGTATTTTCTTCTATTTCAAAACCCTCTATGTCAGTACTGTTTCTAATCAAATTAGCCCAAGGCTCCATTACTAAAGTGAATAATAGTGGAGAAAGTGGACATCCTTGCTTTGTACCTTTAAGAATGGGTATTTTTTGTGAAACATATGTTCCTACCTTAATATAAGCCAGCGTTCCTTTGTATAAATGCTCAATTAAATTTACAAATGCATCAGAGAAATTTGTGCATTTCAGTAAGGTAAACAGATAGTCCCAACTTACTGAATCAAATGCTGAACCTATATCAAGACTAATAAGTGTTAAATCTTTCTTTTTCCTATTTGCAAAATCAATTAATGTTAAAGTTCTTCTTATATTATCAAACGTATTTCTATTTACAATGAAGCTCGTCTGATCTATGTCTATAATGCCGGGGATAATTGTCTTCAATCTATCAGCAAAAATACTCATAAACATTTTATAATCAACATTAAGTAATGAGATGGGTCGATATGAATAACATCTAGTTGGATCTTTATTAGGTTTTAAAATTGGTGAAATAAATGTATATTGCCAAGATGGGGGGGGGTTATTAACTCAGTTTGGGCCAGAATAAAAACCTTATGTATTAATGAATATGTAGTTTTAGAAAGGATTTTATATATCTCTGGTATAATACCATCATTACCCGGTGCTTTGTTTGATTTAAGCTTATTTATTTGTGTAATAACTTATGTATATGAAATACTCTTGTCCAATAGTTTAATCTGTTGTTTATTAAGCTTTTTATTCATGTTTGTGGTTATAAACTCCTTTATTTTACCTTTAGGTTCCATGTTAATGTTGTTATGGTTAATCTTGTGAAAGTGATTTCTAAATTCATCCAGTATTTCTGGTATACTAGAAACATTCTTCTTTTTCCTTAGAGAAAAGATTTCTTTGATATGGTTTTGTTTATTCAATCTTTTTGTTTTATTTTTAAGTCTATGTAAGTATTTGGGGCTTATTGAATAAGACAAAACTTGTATTTCTCTAAAGTTATTTTAACTTTATGAGTTAAAATTTCTTTGTATTTCTCATTTAGTTTGTTTATTTCTTCAATAACTTTCTTGTCCATAATATTTTCTTTATTATTATGTTTATAAGAGTCTAGTTTACTTTGAATATCTAACAATTCCTTATCCCAAGATTTCCTTTTGTTATTATACCATCTGATACTTTGTCCATATAGATATGATTTTAAGGCATCCCAAACATAGACAATGGAGACTTCAGGAGTATTATTTATGTCTAGAAAATGTTGTACTTCTGAAAGTATATATTCTTTATAGTCTTTTAGCTGAGTTAAGTATGCTGGTATCCTTTTGATCTGAACATTATGAGTATTTTTATCATGAATTCAAAAACAATTGAGTTATGATCAGATATAGGACATGAAATGATTTTGGAATTAATTAAATCTGTTACCATCTGGTTAGAAATAAAGACCCTATCTATTTTTGAATAAGTTTTGTATCTGTTAGAAAAAAAGGTGTATGGTAATGATTTTGACTCTATCTGATTATTAATATCATTCAAATGATAAGAATTAGCAAAATCATTTAAATGTTTTGCATTAGATGTAATTCTTCTTTTTTTTATAGTGGTAGTATCACTTTCATGTAGTATACAATTAAAATCACTAGCTAAAATAATATCCCCTACAGAGAATGATATGATCTTATCAATATGATGTTTCACTGTATTAATACCAATTCCAGGTATCCAATATACATTAATTAAAGTGTAAGTCTTCCCATTAATTTGTATTGTAACCATACAAAACATTCCTTTGTCATCCTGATAAGACTTAATGGTTTTAGGAATGGGCATACTTTTATTCCATAAAATAGCCACTCCTCTTTTTTTCTGAGTGTGCTCTGAACTAACCAATACTGTATACTTATTAGTGGCTAGTTTATCAATATCTTTTTCAAGAGATGGGTTTCTTGCAGGAAGACTAGATTGGCCTTGTGTAGATTAATGTATCTTATTAGGCTTGCCCTTTTACACGGATTATTCAATCCATTAATGTTTAAAGAAATTCCTTTTAAAGATGTCATTTGGCATTTTTAAAACTCAAGAATCTTATGATCGAAATAACAAATAACAAGATAAATAATGTTACATCTCCTCTTTTAGGTGTACCTTTAAATATAGCTGTATTTATTAAATCTCTTATGGGATTTTGTATAGGATTCAATTTTGTTTGTAGTGACAATGAGTGTACAAAATATATTGTGGATGTCAAAACTATATACATATAACAATGAACAAGTGAAAATAATGTAAGGATTAAACCTTGCATCCCGCCTGGAGTTGAGAACTCCAACTTAGAGCAGTATTTACTACTCAAGTTAACCCCCTACCCTAAGCAGCAGTACCTCAGCTACCACCTTGTCAATTTAATACTAGTTATATTTAACTGAGGTTAACAGTTTTCAATTCAATTATCTATCAAGACAAAACTACACATTTGGTAAAACAGCATCATATAAACTAAAATAAACTTTTTTTTTTTTTTTTTTAAAAACTGTTCATACTATTATATAGATCTATGTAATATATAACACTTGTAGTCTAATAGCATTCAAATAATCTTAATGTTAGAAATCAAGAGGAGAGAAAATTATGTTCTAACATTCATTTAAATCAAAAACTTTGGCTAATATGATTCAGACATTACATGCATTAAGATGCATCTATTTTCTGTCATGTGAATTCTATCAACAGCTTCCAAAAATCTTGAATTGTTTGTATATGAGCATTTACTTAAACTCATTATTGTCAATAGAGTAAAATATTGTATTCATAAAAATTATTATAAATCATATTGCATAGTTATGCAGATTCTCAGAAACACCTGTTATTACCTAAAAAAAAAAGCCATCACACACATAAACACAGACACACACACATACATATACACACACACATATACACACACACACACACACACACACACACACACACACACACACACACACACACACACACACACACACATACATATACACATACACATATATACATACATACACACACACACACACACACACACACACACACACACACACACACACACACACACACACACACACACACATATATATATATATATATATATGATCTCACTGAGTTGTGTCTTTGTAGAGCACTATCCTACTTGCTGTCCCTAGAATAAATCTGTCTGCTTTATACAAAATAATGCACAGCAAACACATATTAGTAACCAGATTTTACAATCATGCTAACCTACTGCTTTAAAATATATCACATGACATTTCTTCCAGAATAGAGTTATAAGATTATTTATGCTTGTCAATCAGATGAATTAAATGAGTTATAGTAAAGTATATGTTTGGGACACAAGTTTTTAATACAGATTATTATGCTACTGTTAAGTAGATTTTCAAAAACATTTAAATAAATGTTTCATTTTATATGCCTTCTAAAATAAGATATTTACTTGCTACAAGAAACTACATCATCTAAACTCATCATAACTGACACATTTTATGAATAGAGTATTTTTCCTGTATCTGTGGTGTGTCAGTGTGATAACCTTGTCAATGTTTATACTAACTGCTTTCAGTTTCTCTGTGAAAATTCTGTGAGTGAAGCTTCTGAGGAAACTCATGGACACTGTGCATGAGACAGCCCACATCCCAGATTGTCTCCCTTAACATTTTGGTGGGAAACTTATTAAAACTTGTGGCAAACATTCATTTTGTCAATAGAGTAAAATATTGTATTCATAGAAGTTATTATAAATCATATTGGATAGTTATGCAGATTCTCAGAAAAAAAAGCCATCACACTCACACACACACACACACATACACACACACACACACACACACACACACACACATATATATATATATATATATATATATATATATATATATATATATATATATATATATATATCTGATCTCACTGAGTTGTGTCTTTGTAGAGCACTATCCTACTTGCTGTCCCTAGAATAAATCTGTCTGCTTTATACAAAATAATGCACAGCAAACACATATTGGTAACCAGATTTTACAATCATGCTAACCTACTGCTTTAAAATATATCACATGACATTTCTTCCAGAATAGAGTTATAAGATTATTTATGTTTGTCAATCAGATGAATTAAATGAGTTATAGTAAAGTATATGTTTGGAACACAAATTTTTAACACAGATTATTATGCTGCTGTTAAGTAGATTTTCAAAAACATTTAAATAAATGTTTCATTTTTATGCCTTCTAAAATAAGACATTTACTTACTACAAGAAACTACATCATTTAAACTCATTATAACTGACATATTTTATGAACAGAGTATTTTTCCTGAATCTGTGGTGTGTCAGTGTGATAACCTTGTCAATGTTTATACTAACTGCTTTCAGTTTCTCTGTGAGAATTCTGTGATTTGAAGATTCTGAGGTAACTCAAGGACATTGTGCATAAGACAGCCCACATCCCAGATTGTCTCTCTTAACATTTTGGCGGAAACTTATTAAAACTAGTGACAAACATTCATTTAGCAGTGTAAATGCATCTAAACATGACAGAACCTCCACAATGTATTCCACAGATCATCACAGCCTCTATGCAAGTGAAATTAAACTCAAAATTACCAACAAGCAATAAAACTCAGCATTCTTCTCCGAACTCAATTTTCATACAAATCCTATTATTCACTGTGCCCACACAGTCAAAAGCATTTCTATATATTAATAAAGAAAAGAAAAGAGAGTAGAAAATAAAAGGGAGTGAGGCAGAAATAAAAAAATGTAAGAGAAAGCTGTAAGAAGTATATACAATGGAATGTTACTTACTGTTTATATTAATAGAGTTAAAAATAAAACATATTATTTACTCTTATTTAGTTCTGATTATTATTAGTTAAAGCATGACAGATTATTTACAAACAAGCATAAGCAGTATAATCAAGAAAGTATAATTAGAAATAGCATTTGAAGAACTTATAAACTTTTACAAGAAATAAATATGTTATTATTCTATTAAAGATATTTTCATTACTGTTCTCTCCCTGGCCTTCCCCACCCTATACCCAGTACATAATCTAAATAGAATGTCATTGTTTAAACAAAGAAAATAATAAAAGAAGAAGGAAAAAAAAAAAAGATAAAGATAAAAAAATGTATCAAATTACTAACCTTACTTTTTTCAGAAAGAAAAACAAATCGAGTCACAGCCTGCCATTAAATCCTCAGGCATTTTGACTGGTTATGAAACAAAACATTTCTTTGCACATAGAGAATAACTTTGATTAAATCTTTTCCAAAATATTTGTGGCTTTCTGGAAATGCAGGAACTATATTCAAAAAGATTAATAATGAACTAAAATGATGAGAGAGAAAAAACATATAACAAATTATTTGTTTTTAGTCTCTTCTTCTTCTCTGAAGTCTTCCAGGAAGCTTCAGTTGTCAATCTCTTTAATGAAGAACTAGCCCATTCCATTTCTTCTATTTTATCCAAAATCCTTTTTCTTTGACAAACAGTAAAGCAGAGTCTAAATCATCGAAGACCTTAGGACCATCAGGAAGGAAGATTTTAAGCTTGGCAGGAAACAGAAGGTATGTTTTAAACTGTGCTTTTTTAAGCTCCCTTATTAGTGGCAGAAAAACTTTTCTTTTAGCAATTACCATGGAAGAATAGTCATTGTCAAAACGCACAGTTGTCTCATTAAACTTAACAGGAGCTTTAGCCCAAGCAGATTTAAGAACCATCTCTTTATCAAAAGATGATAGAAATCTAACTATAACTGATCTAAGATAGATTTTGTTAGAGTTAGTATTAGCTATAGATCTATGTGCTCTTTCGATACCAAAAGAGAATGCTTCTGGTAAATCTAAAGTTTTAGGGAGCCATGTTGTTAAAAAAGAAGTAATATTGTTACCTTCAATATTTTCTGGCAGTCCAAAAATCCTAATGTTATTGCGCCTAGATCTATTTTCCAGGTCATCCAGCTTTGTTTGTAAATGTGTATTTTGTTTCAGCAGAAACTCAATGTTGATTTCCTCTTCTTGTATTTTATTTTCCATGTCATTCACAGCTTCTTCTATGCCTGTCATCTGGATCTTCTGTTGTTGCAGGTCCATATGTAACAAGTCTATTTGTTTTGTAGTTTTTCTATGAAAGTGTCTATTTTAGTATCCATTTTATCCATCTTAGCAGTAAGTTGCTGGACTATAATTATCAGAGACTGAAGTTCTTTCTTGATGCTGGAGTCTTGAGAATTTGTCTTACTGGAACTCATTTCAGACTGATAAACTGACAGGAAAATTTCCAAAGTAATTTCTGACAGGAATATTATTAAGATTTCCTTTCTTTTTTAGATATAGTTCAAGAACTATATAAAACAAACATATTTAGAAAGAAAATTACTTCAAGAATTAATTTTTTAAGTAATTAATTCCTGTCAATGTAATGAAATTGGTGGAGCTGAAGAAATCTGCTGCTATCCTGTGTTCATCCTTGGCCACGCCCCCGAGTATATTTTTTTTTGATTACAGAGTTTGTTAATTGTTGCTTAGATCTCTGTTGAAACTGTTGTCTCACTGTTCTGAGAGACTGATCTGCAAATATACAGAGCTAAGTATATATTTTTTTTGGTTTTACAGTTTGTACTGTTAGTTGTTGCTTAGATCTCTGTTGAAACTGTTTTGTCCCACCCCCTCCCTATATTTGGTTTGGAGTTTAAATTTGGTGGCTTTTGCAGTTGCCCGCCCCACTGTAGATTTGATCTGGGGCACTCCCCCAGTCCCATCTCTTTACCACATTCTACTTAATAAACTCTTTCTGCACTTGCTTTTAGTCCTTTTTAATTTAATTGCATTTTTTAAACTGTGTTTGGTCTAATATTGCTACATACTCATGTGTGCTAGCTTGCACTGCATGTGAATTGTTTTTACTACTGTTTTTGCTACTTTTCTGTTAAAAAAAAAAAAAAAAAAAACTGTAAGCCAGTTTCCTACCTTCCCTGTAACTAGAGTTCCAGATACAGATTTGCTGTATCCAGGACAGTATGTAAGCTTCTGAGCCCCCCATGCCTTTCTGTGTTGAAGGGAAGCCTTCTAGCTTATCAGTGGGAGTGGTAAGCACTAGGTAACCTGTCTACCACATAAGGACTGGTTCTGGCTCAGAAATTGTAGTTATTGGCCGTTTGGGCAATCTTCCATCTCTCTCAATTTTCTGATTTGAAAGCCTGCATTTGCACTTGTTTCTGTCCTGTAACTTGTCTAGTGCAGATACAGATGCTTAGTTTTAGCACTTAAATTTGCTTATTCATGCTCAGCACTTGTTCAGAACTTGTAAGCACTAAATAAGCTGCTAATTACTATAGCACTCAATCTTCCTCATTACCCAGAAGAAAACAATTTTTGTACTTACTTTTCTCACTGACTTAGAGAAAAACAGCTCTTGTACTCACTTTCCTCACATATCTAGAGGAAAATATTTTTTTATTCAGGCATGTCCAAGGGTCAGCTCCCAGTGTTCTCTCCTGTCTGTCTGATGAATCTGGGCATCTTGAGGCAATGTAGAAATTGCCTCATGTGCACAGACAACCCTCTCCCCCTACCACCCAACACTACAACCTGTGAGAGAGGCACTTATCTAGCCAAACTGGAAGTAAAGCTCTCTCCAACCAAGACTGAACTTGACAGTCATGAGGAGAAGGTTAACATTTGCACCACACCACACTCATCACATAGTCTCACTAAATCTACACCTCCAAAATCCACACATAGTAACATAAAAACATTTGCAGAGGCTCTCAATAATAATCTGCCTAAGCAATAGAGACCTCCAAAGCAGAAACGCAAGCAACCTCCATCCCCCAACACAACCGAAATGACACATAACCCACAGACTCAGTGTGCCACTCAACCACAGCCAATAAGGTAAAACAATGTACCCAACACACTAGTCATAGGTGACTCTATAGTCAGGCACACTGATGTCCCACTCACCAGGCTAAACAAGGAGAAGGTTACTGTCAGCTATCTGTCGGGTGCCAGGATCCGCCACATAACCCACGCACTCAGGTCACTCCACAACAACTACAAATATGACTCTGTCATTGTCCATGTTGGTGTGAATGACCTGAGACGTACCTCCCTGGACTACATGAAAAGAGACATGGAAGAGCTCTCCGATCTTGTAGCCCAAGCAGGTATGACCCTAGCCCTGAGTAGCATTCTAACATCACCCAGAATGATACCGCAGTACAAGGACAAAATGATGGACTTCAACAATTGGCAAAGCTTCTGGTGTTATTCTAAGGGGATCCAGTATCTGTCTGCTTGGGATGACGTGGTCGACAGACCACGATGCTTTGCCACAGATGGCCTGCACCTGCCGCCCCTGGGATTCTGGATACTGGCTAAGGCTCTTGCTGCCCCTATAGTGCCTTTTTTAGGCAGGGTTCAAATAACAAATTCACCACCATAACAGGAGCAGGCAAGAAAAAACTGAGGGTAATGCTACTCAATGCTAGAAGTCTAAATTTCAAAATGCACTCAATCGAGGCACTCCTTAAAATGGAGAACATCGATATCTGTGCAGTGACTGAGACCTGGTTCAAGGCTCCAGAGAGCACCCCTGCACTACCAGGCTATAACTCATACCACACTTTTCGGCCATGTAACCTGGACCGAAACAACAAAGGCGGAGGTGTGTCCATATTCATTAAGGATATCCACACCTCCAGGCTAGTTGCTCAGCATAATGCATCCGAGGTTATCCAAGTGCAACTAACTCTGGGCAAAACTGCAATCCAAATTGTAGCTTGCTACAGATCCCCCACCATGCCCCAGGATTCCCACTCCTCTTTTCTTGATGTACTGGAAAATATTAGGGTTCAACCAAACACCCTAATAATGGGCGACTTCAACTACCCCACCATTAACTGGGAAAACTACTCTTATACCAACTCCTTAGCTCAACGCTTTCTGGAATTCATAAACTCCAATGCCCTAGATCAACTTATCCACACCCCCACCAGGGGCAACAATATCCTAGACCTAGTCATTACCACCATAAATGACCAGTGTTCCACACCTGAAGTCAACTCCTCGTTGGTCCGATCCGACCATAAGCTAATCACCCTTGATAGTCACATCCCACCCCCATTAAGGAAACCACAGTAAAATATTTCTCCAAAGCCACCTTCATGCTTCTTAAGACAGAAGTGGTGAACTTCTTGACACCCATGCAGATGGACAATGCAGTTGCAACTGCTGAATCCTACACAAATGCACTCTATAAGCACTTACATGAGTGCATGGATCGTGCTATCCCAAAAAGAACCAAGATGCTATCCTCCAAAAAAGGAAGCCAATCTGCCATAAACAAACTGTACAACAGAAGGAAGAAACTGTTGCAAAAGAGAGTAAAATCTCATGAGTGGAGGAGCTCCCCGGTCAGCCTCAGTAAGAAGCTGAGATCCCTTATAAGATCCTCCAAAGCTAGCTGCGAAAACAAAATCACCACTAATTCCAAGGACAACCACAAAGCATTCTATAGCTATGTCAAGAATCTCGATGGCAACACCCAGATCTGCTCTGAGCTACAGCACAAAGGCATGAAAATTACAGAACCAACTGATATTGCCAACATCCTGGCAGATAGGTTCAGTGCTAACTTTATCCTCCCCTCACCCCCTAAAGGGCCCATATCTATACAGGAAGAATGCAGAGTCCCTGTAATCACAACTACACAGGCAAAAGCTGCACTCTCTAAAGCAAAAAACATAGCATCCATGGGACCGGACAACATCCCAGGCTGCGTTTTACACGAACTTCAGAACAAACTGGCTTCCCACTTAAGCACCATGTTCAATAATAGCCTTGCATCAGGCTTTGTGCCCACTGAATGGCACACAGCAACAGTTATCCCACTCCACAAAGGGGGAGCCACCACTGATTCTGGGAACTATCGACGTATTAGCCTGATGAGCCTGGTCTGCAAGGCCGTGGAACATATCATCATGGGACTCATAAACAAAGACATTGATAACCTCCAAATTTTGGATCCCACCCAGTTCAGGTCTGTGAAAGGCAGACCATGTCTCCTGAGCCTGATCGACTTCTTTGAGGCAGTCAACAAAGCTGTAGATGAGGGTAAGGTGGTTCACACAGCCTATCTTGACCTCGCCAAGGCTTTCAACACCATCTCTCATTCTGGAATTATAGCTAAACTTACTAAACTAGGTATAAATCCCTACATCACAAGATGGGTTGCCAACTGGCTCACTGACAGAACCCACACTGTAAATGTTGCAGACTCCAAATCTGACCTCAAAGCAGTGACATGTGGAGTACCACAGGGTTTCATCCTGGGACCTCTCCTGTTTGGTATCTACTTCTCTGAAGTACAGGCTAACACAGAAGACCTCTGGGTAATGAAGTTCGCAGATGACTGCAAACTAGGAGCCATAGTCAAGTCCCCAAATGATGTGGACATCCTACAGAAGGGCCTCACTGAGACAGATGCCTGGTGTCAGAGCCATGGCCTCAAGCTCAAAGCCAAAAAGTGCAGTGTCATCCCCTTTGGTAAAAATTCTGTACCCATGAACTACCACATAGGCAGCAATCTACTTAACACTGAATGCGTGATAAGAGACCTTGGGACCCAGGTGGACAGTAGTCTCTCCTTTGATAGTTACATCGCCACAGTAGTCAGGAAGTCCTTCTACATGGCACACCTCATCGTAAAAGGGTTCTCATCCAGGAAAAAAGAGGTCATTGCTCCCCTCTACTCGACACTCATTAGACCCATTATAGAGTACAACGCCCCTTTTGGAATGTACCTCACAAGACATCTGCAGCAGCTGGAAAGGCCACAGAAGTACCTCACAAAGAGGATTACTGGCCTCAAACAAATGCCCTACACTGACTGCCTCAAAAAACTCCAGCTTTACTCCGTAGCATATCGCCTACTCCGAGGTTATCTCTGCCTAACATATAAAGCTATTTCAAACCCAGAGCTGTTGGATATGCTACACCTAAAGAAATCCCAATCCCTACGAGCTACACGCTCTAGGGACCTAAACCTTGTCACCACAATAAACAGGACATGCTGTAGGGATAGATTCCTGTCCCAGAGACTTCCCATACTCTGAAACAGGCTACCCAGCTATGTTAAGCAAAGTTCTTCATTGGCACTTTTCAAGAAAAATCTTGATGAGTAGATGGGAAATAGGAAATACACCCCGGGGATCACTTCTGTGTCTCTGCTCGATAGTGGCAAAGGAAAATAACTTTCTTGGTGGCGTAAGTCAGGGAAACTTGTTGGCTAGGCTTACGTAGGCCCTTGGGCCGATAGCCTAGTACCTACCTATGAAGCAATGAACCTATATTCAAGCAGGTTCCCATGGCAGTTTGAGTCCCTATACTGCAAGTTTTGCAATTTTGAAAATTTAAGTGTGTTTAGGGCAAAAATGTCCTAAGACAGGCATTGCTATATCTTGGAGACTTCCCCTTTGCCCCAAATACAGTGATCTCAAAGTTAGTATATGGGGATATGGGATTGCAGGCTTTTAGTGAAAACAATAAGTTTTAAAATGTGCTCTTTTTAAGTGCTAATTGTTCTTAAATTTTCAAAGCTGCAGGACCCACAGTATGGAGTCTTGAGTATCCAGCATGTTTCTTTTTTCAAGCAAATATATACAATAGCAATTAGAATACTACAAACAGACGTGCATGAAAAAAAAAACCTTTTAAGCAAGGGCAAGCCTTTCACATTCTCCATGTGGAGGACTATACAACCTATGTTTATGTCATTTATTATAAGCACTTCCAAGGTCACCATTACTCAGTCAAAATGATTTGTCTGATACAAGTTCGTGTGCCTTGACTGAATATAACTCATTTTCAGGAATACAGTCTTCCTTTCATGACATATCAGGTCTCAAAATCTAAGAAAGCACTACATGTTATAACACATTTACTAAATTAATATATAATACTAATCTTGATATTCTACTAGTATAGCACCATTTAACGTACAGCTAATGCTATAAGGTTTTATAAACTGAAATATTGAATATGTATATAATGTTAAATGCTCTTGATACAGTGCAGTGTCATTTAAAGTGAAGCAATAACATTTGAGTTATGCTACTTCTTTTATATACATACCCAGTTTAGTACTTAAATGTATCTTCATTTTAAGTAAATCTTACAGTGTTGCATCACTTGATGGTAAACATCTTTTCTGAATGAGCTTTTGAAATAATGTGTATTTCTGCTTCTTTATTGTATAACTGTACAGTTGATCCATCGAGGCATGATATATGGTTGCCTCCAGTCAGAAATGACAGACTGAATGGGAATTGCTTTTTAACACACTCAGAGCTTTGAAAACATCAGAGAAAGTTATGCTAGTAAGGGGAATGCATGTAGCAAGGTTCGTGATTGTAGCATATGGGGTGCTTTGCCACATGTGTAGAAAAAGGTTTTTCCAACTCATCTTTACAGTCTATCACTATGATCTGTACAAGCTTTAATGGATCAGTCTTTGATTATGAGGCAGATTCATGACCCGCATACAGATTCTCACATTCATTTGTAGACTTTTTTATGAATGCTTTTTGCTTCCATGCCTGAGTATTCATCAGTCCTTTCCCACCCAGACTCATACTCGTCATCTCCTGTACTTGGGATGCGTTCTGTACAGCCAGAGTGAGCCATCTGGAGGGGCCATCATCCAGGCAACTTCGAGGGTTATTTGTGCCCCTGTCTGTGTCTATGACTTCAGCTCTTCCTATCTGCAGCCTTATCCTCTGACCAAAGTAAATCTGATTTACCCCCTAGATTTGAGCCCCATGGCATCCTTTCTAATTTGGCCCAGAGCCAGGAACCGTCCAGTACATTGTCCTCAGCAGTTTTGCTTCTTCTAGAATATAGGTTATGCTAACATTTGTCACTACAGTTCTTTTTTTTCAATAATAAATCTTTATTGTTTTATCATTTTCAATACAAATTTCAAACAAATACAAGATTAAAAATAAAAACCAACTAATGTATCTAACAATAACACCATAACATATATACAATATTTACATGAATGCTTCCACCTACAACACAAGTTTATACAAAAATATATAAAATAATTGAGATTAGTTCAAGTATTACACAATTTGTTGTTACAAAGTTCTCTTACAGTGTATAAATAACTCATAATAGATTTAGGTTTAAAATATTACGCTAATATGATATTAAACACTTGTTCCCATATTTTCGGTTTATTGATATTTTTATTGTGTTGATGTAGAAGTAATTTGTGGGCTAATATATGTCTCATAGCTAGAATTCTAAAGTTATCCCATGAAGTTTGGGATGGGTTTAACCAATTAGTAGCTATATATAGTTTCATTAATAAGAAGATATTAATAATTATGATACTTTGTGATCTAGAAAGTTCTTTTGGAGGGATATGCAAAATCATAAATTTCCATGAAAGTGTTGTACTTTGATAACCCATCTTTTGAAGTTGTATTTTTAAAGAGTTCCAAAGTTTATAAATGCATTTGCAGCTCCAGAACATATGAAGAAGATCAGCAGGTTGGTCTTTACAGAATGGACAATTTGGGGAGTTTTTAGAATTGAATTTATGCAGGCTAAGGCGTGTATAATACACATTATTTCATATCATAAGCTGAGTATACATCAACTTTTGAAGAGAGATAGATTTTGTTGTCAAGTCTATTGCTTTTATTATTTGACTTTCTTCTATCAATGGGATTTTCTCTTTCCAATATTTCGATAAAAGAACCTTATCCTGGAATTTAAACTCTTTTATTAATTTATTTGATACGGTTATAAATTTAACATCTTGTTGAAGAGCTTGCCACAAATTTGAGCATTTGGTTAAATCCTCATCTCTGGGTTTAAACTTCTTAAAGTAGCTTATAGAGAGTTCCCTAATTTGTCTCAATATGACTAGATATTTTTAGGTAAGTTTAATTCTTGTCTTATTTTATTAGCTGAAAATTTGAGATATATGTAAATGTCAATTAAAGTTAAATTAACTATTAATGGGAAATTTTTAAGATCTATTAATTGATTATTTAATCTCAAGTTAGGGTTCCTATGAAAGGGTTGAAAGACCATCATATGTTGAGCAAGATCTAATGATTGAAATAAATTTTGTATAGATGTTATATATACTTTAATGTGGTCCATTATCCCATATAATTTCAGCTTATCTTTTCCTAGAAAGGGCAATGCCTTAGGATTAATACTCAAATTTAATATATGTTTAGAATTCAAGATTACCCATGTTGGTGCCCACTTAGTGCTACATACATCATAATTAGCAATTCTTAGGAGTCTATTAGAGTTTATTATTAAATAGTAAATTTCAAAATTTGGTAAATCCAATCCCCCTCTATTTTTTGGTGTCATTAATTTATCATATGATATCCTTGTTTTCCTTGGCTCCCAAATAAATTTATCCAATTCTTTATGAATTTGTTTAAAAAATTTCTTCGAAATTGCTACTTGAGCAGATCTAAAAATATATAATAATCTTGGTAATATATTCATTTTAATAATTGAGACCTTCGCCAATACTGGTACTCTTAAATTATTCCATCTCCCAAAATCAGATATTATTTGATCCCAAACTATTTTAATGTTAATAGTATAAAAATCTTTATTATCTGTAGAGAAAACAATACCCAAGTATTTAATGTTGTCTTTGAACATTACCTGTCCTACCAGTGGCAAAAGCGAGAAAAGTTTGGGAGTTCTTAAGGGGAAAATATTTGTTTTTTTAAGATTAATTTTATAATTAGATATTTCTGCAAAGTCATCCACTGTTTTTAATAATTTTTTAGTGTCTGAAATTGGAGTTGTACAATATATATTGAGATCATCCGCAAACGCCGCCATTGATATTTTTGTTCCATAAATTATTGTGGCATTATGGTATACCTTCTGTTTAATATATAAGAATAAGGGTTCCAGATATATATTAAATAATAAAGGGGACAACGGACAACCCTGACGTGTTCCATTTTTAATCTGTATTCTTTTAGAGAACATTTTATTAATGTATAAAGTTGTATAAGGATTGCTATATAAGATTTTTAACACTCAAACAAATTCTTGGGATATATTAAAGTATGGTAGAATATCAAACAAAAAACTTACGTCAACCCTGTCAAAAGCCTTCTGTGCATCAATAATTACATAAATATTAAGATTTTTCTGTTTAGCATAAGCTATCAGTGTATGAAGTATAAGTGTATTGTAAGTGTATTGTCACTAGTTTGTCTAGTTGCCATAAAACTGGCTTGTTCCTTAGATATTATTTGATTCATTATTCTTTTTAATCTACTGGCTAGAATAGAGGTCAAAATTTTCATATCTACATTTATTAATGATATTGGTCTATAATTGTCAGGGTTTTGGGGGTCAGAATTAACTTTAGGTATAAGAATAGTTTTTGAGGCATTAACATTTTTTGCTAATTGCAGTAGTGATTGGCTAGTCTATTTGGCCACATGTAGTTGTGGTTCTTTTTATGTTGGTCAGACCTCCCGACCTCTCAGGCTAAGAATTTCTGAACACATAAGTAATATTAAAAATAAAAAAATTCACAATGCTTTGTACAAACACAGTCTCACACATAAAACTGCTAAATTTACTTTTCTAGTTATTGACATTGTCAAGGGGAATAGAAGCAATAAAACTGGATGGCATTCTATTCTAGATTCAAAAGAAAAGAAATGGATTGTTAAACTAGGTGGTTTGTTCCCACCTGGCCTTAATGAGCAATTTTAAGATGAGCCAATGGTATGACAGCTTCATGTGTATATATTAGTAGCATTTGATTGTTTTGATTCACACTGAAGAAGGCTGTGTGTTATTGCCAGCTGAAACCGGTCTGTTATTCTTTTTTCTATGTTACTTATTTAACATAAAGCATTTTTGGATCACAGTTTGCTGGCTCCATTTGTTTTTTTGGGCATTAAAATGAGGATCATTGATTTTATTCTTAATTATATAGTTTAATACACACGAGAGTATTTTACCAAAAATATCATCAAAAACTTTATAAAATTCCACCGTCAAACCATCAGGACCCTGTGCTTTATGCGATTTCATATGTTTAATTATATATATTACTTCTTCATCAGATATCGGTTTAACCAAATCCTTTTGAATATTATCATCTATTTTTGGAAAATTAATTGTTTGCAAGAAATCTTCATTGGTCCTATGCGAGGGTAGATCTTTTTGGTCACCATATATATTCGTATATATCTGTTAGAAAATATTAATAATATCTTCCGTTTTAGAGTAAGTTGTATTCTTAAATTGTATTTCCAAAATTTGTACTGCTGTTCTCAATTGATTAATGATTCTAGCTAATGCCCTTGATGGTGTTTGAACATGGTTGGCATACCTCGCTAACATTTTATGTTCCTGAAATGTCAATCTACTATTTTGAATTAAGAAGCGGTCTTTTTGGCATTTAAGTAATTCCATTTCTGTTTGAGTATTATAATTCTGAATCAGTTCTTGGTCAAGTGTCTTAATTTTAGCTTCCAATTCCTGAATATCTCTAATTTGTATTTTTTTATAATATCGGTTCATAGGTAGATACTAGGCTATCTGCCCTAGGGCATTTATAAGCCTAGCCAGAGTGTATTTGGCATCCACCTACCTATTAGATTAGCCTACTGTGTCTCTGTAAAGTAGGTCACAGAAGGTACCCTTTTAAGATTAGTTTACTGTGCCTCTGTCTAGCAGGGATACAGAAGAGATTCCAGGGGTGAATTTGCGATTTCCCATCCACGCGTCCAGATTTCGCTTGAAGAGGATCAGCGAAGGGCTATGTCTAACATGAATTGGGATTCTATTCCAGAGTGAGGGGAGCCTCTGGGAAATGAATCTGTCCCTCCAGCATGTCCTATTTATTTTTGTGCTGAGGTTTAGGTCCCTGGAGCGTGTAGCTCTAAGGGACTTGGATTTTTTGAGGTGGAGCATGTCCATTAATTCTGGGTTTGACATGGCTTTGTACATCTGGCATAGATCGCCTCTGAGTAGGCGGTAAGCAACTGAGTAGAGCTGGAGTTTCTTTAGTCGAGCTGCATAGGACATCTGTTTGTAGCCCATGATCCTCTTGGTGAGGTACTTTTGGGGTCTCTCCAGTTGCTGCAGGTGTCGGGTAAGGTACATCCCAAAAGGGGCATTGTATTCAATTATGGGCCTGATGAGTGACGAGTAGAGGGGCACAATGACCTCTCTTAATCTAGATGTGAACCCTTTCGTGATAAGGTGGGCTATATAGAAGGTCTTTCTAACCACTTTGCCAACGTGATTATCAAAGGAGAGATTACTATCTACATTGGTCCCCAAATCTCTAATTACGTCTTCCGTACTTAATGGATTACCACCTATGTGGTAATTTGTAGGCACCTTGTTTTTCCCAAAGGGGATGACTATGCACTTTTTAGCATTTAGCTTGAGGCCGTGGCTCTGGCACCAAGCATCCGTCTCTGTGAGACCCTTTTGGAGGATGCTTGTGTCAGCTGGAGATTCGATTATGGCCCCCAGTTTGCAGTCATCTGCAAACTTTGTCAGCCATAATCCCCCTGTGTTAGCCTGAACCTCACAGAAGTATATACCGAACAAGAGAGGTCCCAGAACTGAGCCCTGTGGGACACCACTTGTAACTGGTTTGGATTCGAACATGGCACCTGCGATTCTGACCATGTGGGTTCTATCTCTGAGCCAGTTTGAAACCCATCTTGTGATATAGGGGTTGATATTTAAGCTGGTAAGCTTATTTATGATGCCCGAGTGGGGTATTGTGTCAAAGGCTTTTGCGAATATGAAGCTTTTTGCAAAAAGATCCCTCTTACTTGTGCTTTAACTGTCGCCCATTCGATATCAGGTGTATGTTGTTGTTTCTCTAATCTAGCCAATAGGTCTTTGAGGTAATCTGTAATTTCATGTATTATTTCCTCTTTATTTAATAGATTTGGGTTAAGAGACCAATTATAACCTCTTTGCCGCATTGTATCTCTAGGTTCTTTAGCAAAACTTAATGAGATTTTTGAGTGGTCTGATAAATAACGTGCATGTATAGAGACTAAGGGTTCAAAATTAATCACTGTTGCTGAAATAAAAAAAAAATCCAATCTGGACCACATTTTATGACATGTTGAATAAAAAGTATAATTATTTGTATTACCAGGGTTATTTAAATACTTAAAGGGGTCATATAATTGGAAATCTTCCTTTATATCACTTATTGCTATTACTGCTTGTTTATTAAATACTCTTTGTGGACAAGATCTATCCAACTTCGGATTTTGATAAGAGTTCCAGTCCCCTCCAATAATTATATAATATTTATCATATTGTGTCAAAATCGGATAAAGTGATGCTATGAAAAGTTGTTGATTATTGCAAGGAGCATAAATGTTTAAAAGTAAAATAGGTTTATCAAATCGAGTAGAAGAAAGAATAACATAACACCATCTTCCTTCTTTATCTGTTTTAGAGTCTAAAATCTTCTCTTGATATTGATTTTTAATAAGTATAGCTACCCCAGCACTATTAGTTTTGCCTTCTGAGGCTACGATTTCTCTAATCCATTTCCTTTTCTTAATATCAGCCCATTGATCATTAGTTAAATGCATTTCTTGAAGAAGTATAAATGACGCCCTAGCCTGCAATAATAAATGCAGAAATAACGTTCTCTTCTTTAAGTTCTGGAGCCCTTTTATGTTCTATGAGCCTATTTCCCACATTTAATGAGTTATTTTGTATAATAGAGGTTTAAAGGGAAAAACATAATATAAAGTCAAAGTGAGTTTAAAGACATATGTAATTTGGAAGCATTCTTGACATCCCGTCCTATCCCAGTGCCTACCCACTCTATTCCCGGACTAGGACATATATAGGTCTTGTACAACGTAAAAAACTGAAAGGGTCAAAAAAGTAAACGTGTAATGTCATCAGGTTACAACAACTCAAAAACATCCCATAGATAGGATCTATATAAACTAATTTTACTTCTACAAAGTCTAATCTAAACATTCCCTACCAAACACTACTGTGCATCTACATCTCTTTTGTTAACTGTTATTTAAGTAAATCATACTGAAGATATAACATTAACGTGAGGAAAAAAAAAACTTTCAGTCATTTTGATTAGCTAGCTGTACATAAACAACATGAATCAAATATTATAATCGACAAATGTCATTCTGAAAAATAAGAGTCCAACATAGGGACAACATTGTTCTCTATCATATATGTATCAAATGAAGAGAGAAAAAAAAAACACATCTTATTCATACTGTATTGTAACCCTATATAAAAAAAGGTACAAACATAAAAACAGAAAATTAATTAACTTTCCTAATGAATATGTTAGGTCCTTCATTATTTATATACTTCAGGTCAGCTCTATCTCCTAATATTATAAAATGATGTCTAACTAGTGTAGCATATAACTATATCACATGTAATTAATAATTTATGAGTTTAATTATATGTTATATTTATATAGAATGTTAATTGTAATTTCTATATATGTATCCCTCACTAACATTAAAAAACTCAACATGTCCTTTCAGATTAGTTCTGAAATAGTAAACCAATACCTATTTATTTAAAAAAAAAAAAAAAGAAGAAGAAAAAAATAAAGAAAGAAACAAATATTCCCTGTACCCCAATTATCTATTATATACTACAAGACTTTTTTTGTTATATGAAAAGCAAGTATAATCAAATGTTCCTATGTGCTTAAATTGCTGTAAAACATAATTTTTTAATGTTAATCATACTTTTCAATGCTTAAAAAAGTTCACTTCGGATTTCCAAGCCTGGAAACCTTACAGAACGCTCGCGATGGGGGACAGTTAATGCAGATGGACTTCCGGAAGCGCCCCAGTAAAATCCTTCCCCTCAGCAGCATCCAAGGCATTTCCTGTCTCCTCGTCGATGTAAACATTTCGTGAAAGTCATAAAACTTCGGAAAACAGACGCAGATAACCAGGATCAACAAAACAAAGCCCTTATCTATTCCAAAAGAGGCCTAAAGCATTAAAAATGAAAACAAAGGATTACTAAGACCTCGAGCCACAGCAACAGATGAATCTGACCTCGGACAGCATGTTAGTCTCAACGGAAAGCCAGATCAAGTCTCAGAAGCAGGTAAACACTTAAAAACTTTCAAAAAGACGATTTTTGCCTAATTTTTCATTGAAACAGAGTATTTAGACCCATCTATTGTAAATATTAACATATTAGGATATTTAATTTGAAATTTAATATGTTTATCAATAAGAAACTTACAGTATGGAGATAAAGACTGTCTAGCTTGTCTGACTTGTAAGGGCAAATCCTGGGCCAGAGAAATTCTATTATTATTCCACATAATATGTCCACCACTTTTTTTGCTGTTATAAGGATTTTGCTGACATCTTGGTAATTAAGTATTTTAACATACACAGGTCTTGGGCTATTCGATGCTTGTGATTCTCTCAACGCTCTATGTGCCCTTTCTATGATTATTTGTTTTACCATGTCAGAGTCATTAAGAAGCACTGTAAGTATTTGTGTTATAGATGGGATTAACTCATTATACTGTATGGATTCTGGAATTCCTCTAATAATTATATTGTTTCTCCTGGATCTTGCTTCTAAATCAGTAATCTTTGTTTGAATAGCCAGAATGTCCAGATCATGTGTATCTGATTTTTTTGCAAGTAAAGTTAGTTTCTCTTCATTTTCTGATATCCGAGCTTCAGTCTTGTCCATTCTTTCAAGAATTTCAGTGCAGGAAATTCCAAACATTTGTATTTTGGTAGTAAGTTCTTTCAGAGCTTCTTGAATGGGTAACAAAGCAGTCTTGATGTCTTCCATGTTTAACACTTGATCAGCTTTAGTTTTAGTCCCCAGCTTTTGTTGTTCATGTTGCTTTATAACTTTTTGTCTTTTGGAAATTATATCTTTCTCCGGTGACTGTAGTTCTGAAAGTTTTGTTTTAGCAGTAGTTGTGTCCATATTTTTTTCCTCTTTCGACATTTTATCTCAGTACAGAAACTTAAAGTGTAAAGAGCACACGGTTTCTTTGTTTGATTCTCTCTTCAGAGCCAGCTAATCTACTATAATCCTGTTAAATATCATCTTATTTTTCATTTTTTTCTCTTCCTGCAGGATAGTTGAGTGAAGTTATAATTATTTTGTCAAAGATTTGTTGTTAAAAAGTTCTTGGTATCACTTCAGGGATTAGATTTTCTCAGGTTATATGAAGAGCTGCAGTTCAGCAGTGTTCACAAAATGGCAGCCATCTTTTTTTCACCACAGTTCTGCTGTGTGCACCTGTATCACTGCAGGGACTACTTATGTCTACCTATGTTCATCTATCTTGTATAGGTGTACTCCTCTGCATATACAGACAAGGCTAACATCAATGGCTTAGGAAACACAGCACATGCCCTTACCTTTGATGACACCTGCTTTCCATGCTTCATACTTGTGCTTATCATTGCTGTGATGACTGAGTTGGCCTAGCCTGGCACCACTACACCATGTCCTACGATAGGTGAGACATAGTTGTTCATTTGCCATCTTTCCTAGCTTGGTTGTGCTAGCATCAGATCCATAGCTAGGGCATTAAGCATCTACACCAGAAAGCCAGGTTCTAATTTGCAGAATTGATGCACTTTGTACAGTATGATGTTCTTACATTCACTACTGCAGTATTCTTAAGTATATGGGATTCCCTGCTATGGAAGCCCGATGTCCGGCCAGTCTTCCAAAGACTTCTGAATTTAAAAGGAATGCTGAACGTCACCATACTCACCCTGCGTAACATAGGACATAAAGGTGATGTTCAGGCTTCCCAAAATCAGAACTTCTTTGCCGCCAGTCTAAACTTATCTTTTACACCATCTGTCTGTTTACCTGCATCTGTTTTCTGCCAGTTGAACTCATTTATATTTTCCACGGACTTTCTACGCCTGTTTGTTGTTTTTGCAAGATAAATGCCCCACTGGGGATTTTTTTTTTCTTGTTTTTTGTGTTCCTTGAGATTAATGTAATTCAGGAAGAGTAAATGCCAGTGTGGGAGACATATTCCCCATGAAGACCACCACAATAAGTGTCTTCTTTGCCTAGGTTCTTCTCATTACCATACATCTTGTTCTATTTGTCAGGTGTTTGTTCCAAAAACCCTTCACAGTAGACTTTCTTCCCTGTCCTTGCATCTTGAGAACCAGCACCTTAGGCTACTTGATAAAGATACTATGGAAGGAATCCCCACTCCAAGGGTCAGCCATTAGGGAAGAAGAAGATGAAAATGGTATGACTGGAATCTTCCACTGTCCAGCCTCTGACAGCTGTTTCTCCTGAGGTTGTTACAAACCCAGAGCCTTGCCCGGCTGTGTTGTCAGATTTCTCTGCCGCTACTGTGTTGGAGGTCAGTGAGGATCTGTTTGGCAGCATGTCTGAAGAGGCTTTGCAGGTGTCCATCTCAGACACTCAGAGGGAACCACAGTTGATTTTTTTCTGAGGGACTTAGGGGAGTTCCTCAGTTTCTAGCTGGGGAAGAAGTTCCTGCTATTGTTCTTGACTGTCGTCTTGGATCTGAGCCTTCTCAGGAAGTTCTCTTAAAAATAGAAACAAAAAATTAAACATGTTTCTTCTGCTTCTAGGGCTCCACAAAGTGAGTGGCAGGTTTTTACTCAGTGGTTATTTTCTGCCTTAATGTCCTTAATGCCTCCTAATGGGGTTTCAGTTCCTGCTCCTCCATGGTCTTCTACTCCTCTTAAGAGGCATAGAGACCAAGATTCTACTGAGGATGAATCGGATTCTGCTAACAAATCCCTAACTTATTCTACTCAAATTCCTTCTCCTTTGGACTATGGGTCAGAGGAGGAGAAATCTATCAGTCCCAATGTTCCTTTGGAGGAAATTTCCTTTGGGACACACTCCCTAGGATGATGGATTTTTTTTAAGTGGGACTGTACTCAGGTATTTGATATCTATAAAAGGGACTATAAGTTGTTGCAGTTGGACTCTCCTAAATCCGTGGCTATTCCTCATGTCTTGACTGCTTTTCTGGATGCTTTCTTCAATGCCTCTCAGATGCCTGATTCTCCCCACATCCTACTCACAAGAAGCCTGATAGGTTTTATAGGGTTCCTGAGGATTGTTCTTTTTAATATAAATGTCCTGCTGCTGACCCTTTGATAGTGTCCATAGCCTCTGATAAACCATCTCAATTGCTTCCTTCACCCAAGTTATTGCCTTCTGACAAGGACAGCAGAACTATGGACAAGTGGTGCAAAAATGTTTACACTTCAGCTATCCTAGCTTTTAGGGCTATTAATTATAAAACCCATATATTTAGGCATGTGTTGGCTCTTCCTTCTCAGGCCTGTCAACTTATTTCTGATTTTCCAAACTCTGAGGGTAAAACATATGTTCTTTCCTTGCTAGGGACTTCCTCTCAAGTCATTCATCATTCTATTAAATGTAGTTATGATGCGGCAGAGGCCTCTTCTAGGGCTGCTGTTTTTGGTTCAGTTATGAGTCTGTATTCTTGGCTGTGTCTTCAATCTCTACCTGATGATATTAAAACTAAGTTGATGGTTGCACCTCTGGATTCTAAACTTTTGTTTGGAGAAGCTGCTGCTAGTTTGTTTAAGTCCCTTAAGGATAAGGTAAGGCCTTATGGAAACTTTAACATGGGTTTGTTTCTCCTGTGCCTAAATTTCAGAGAAACTACCAAGCTAAGCTTGCCTTTGTTTGTAGGCAATCACTTCCTTCTACTAAAGGTAAGAAGATTGGCAAACAGACTCCTCCTACTAAGGTTACTCAATTTTTTGGGTACTCCAAAGCCTTTCTGGAAACCCAGGCACTATGTGACTATATGTCCCTTCCCAGCCACATTCCTCTTTCTCATCACCTTTCTCTTTCTCTTTTGGATTGGCTTCAGATGACTTAGAATTTTTGGGTTCTGTTGATCATTTGTGAAAGGTACTCCATGGTGTGGAAAGCCCATCCTCCATTTATGGGCATTCCTCAGCCTTCTCGGGAGCATCATCCCTTTTTACCAGAGGTCCTTCAAGATCTCGTGTGTCAGGGTTCTATTCAAGAGGTGCCTGTGTCCCAAAGTGGGAAAGGGTTCTACTCCCAACTGTTTCTAGTGTCCAGAAAAGAGGGTACTTGTAGACCTATTCTAGACCTCTCTCTCATTTAAACACTTTTCTAAAGGTACCTTCAGATGCTGCCCCTTCAGATTCTGTTTCTCCTCTTGCTCCCTCAGGCCTATATGGTGTCTCTGGAATCTCCATATTCTGATCCATCCTCTTTTCAGGAAGTTGTTGCATTCTTCTGTTGCTTCCTGGCATTTTCAGTTCTCTGCTTTGCCCTTTGGCCTTTCTACTGGCCTAAGAGTGTTCACTAAATGCCTTGCTCCTGTCAATGCCTTTTGTAGACTTCAAATAATCCAAATATTTCCTTACTTAGACGACCTATTGATTTAGGCATCCTCTCCAGAGACCCTTTTGCAAAATCTTCATTTTGCTGTATCCTTTCTTCAGAGCCTGAGGTTCACTATAAATTTCAAATAGTCTTCTCTGACTACATCTCAGGATAATGTTTGCCAGGGTTGCAGGATTCAGATGGTGCCAATGCTTGTATCATTTCACCCTCCAAAGGCTTTAACTCTCATTTTTTTCTTTCACTCTTCTTTTGTTGGCTTCCATTACCACCAGGGAGTTTCTAAGAGTTCTGGGTTTCATTGCATCCACCATTCCAATACTTTCTCTGGCCAAACTTCATATAAGAAAGTTACAGGGCTTTCTGAAGTCAGTGTGGCTGCAACATTTATTTATTTTATTTATTTTATTTATTTATTTATTTAAATTTGTTGACCGGGAGTGTCCAACTGGACGTAGGTCCATTTTCAGCGGAGGCCCGGGGAGAAAAGCTCCACAGTTAAAATAAACAGACAGTAGTTACATTGGATTACATAGTGATTAACAATTTAACATAGCAATTACTTACAACATATTTACAGATGAAGAACATAGTACATCAGTAGACAATTAGAATATTTATCTGTGAAGTACATAACAGACATTAACAAATGTTACAATGAGAAGTTCCTGCTGTATAATAAGTACTAGGCTTATGAGCATCTGAGCTTGCTATAATCAAGGTAGTTAGTGGAGTGGAAAGAAAGGTAGTGGTTGGATGGGGTGGGTGATATTAGAGTGGGAGTTGCAAGGGCATAGCCAGCATGTTTTTAGATGCGCTTTTAGTAACGTTTTGAAGTGGGTGCATGATGGTACGGTGGTAATTGTGGGTGGAAGGGAGTTCCATAATTTGGCTATGGTGCAAGAGAATAGTGCTTCACCAGCAGAGTTATTGGCTTTAGTGATTTGCAAGTGATTTTTGTTGCTGGATCTTAGTGGTCTGGTGGTGCGATAGGGTTGGAGTAGATTCTGGAGGGATGGGACATTTAGTGGATGGTTTACTAGTTTGTGGGTAAGTGAGAGTTGATACCACTGAAGGAGGTGAGGGAGTTCAAGCCAGCCCAGTTCAGCAAGTGAGAGACAGTGGTGACTACGATAGGATGCCCCTGTGGCGAATTTGGCGATTTTGTTGTAGCAGGTCTCTAGCTTGTTTAGATCGCATTGCCTTAGGTTGGTATATATTGGAGAGGCATACAGTAGGGTGGAAATAAGTTGGGAATTTGCTATTGAAATCTTTGCTGCTTTGGTGAGAAATTGCTTATTTCTGTATAATGCTCCTAGTTTTTTGTGGACATTTTTATGGTCATGGATATGTGAATGTCAAATTTTAGTTTATTGTCTATTTCCACTCCTAGCAATTTGGTGTGTTCAGTTGGGTATATAGTGGTGTTGTCTTTTGCTGTGATGTTAAAGTGAGAGTTGTTTTGAGTATGTTTGGTGGGTTGGAAGATGAGTAGTTTAGTTTTGTTTGGGTTGAGTATTAATTGGGCATTGGATAACCAAGTTTCAACAGAGGAAAAGGCTTCCTGTGTGAATTTTTGCAGTTCTGGTAGGGACTGGGCTGAGCAGATGATGGTTGAGTCATCTGCGTATTGTATGAGTATGCCATGTTTGGTGGCAGTGGCTAGATTATTGGTGTAAACAGAGAAGAGTAGGGGTCCAAGGATGGATCCCTGGGGAACCCCTATGGAGACAGGTAGTTGGGGAGATATGTCATTCTGCCATACAACGGATTGTTGGCAGTCAGAAAGGTAACTCTGAAACCAGTTGGTGACTGATTGTGAGAAGGATAGGTTATTGAGGACAGAGATAAGTTGTTTGTGTGGGACCATGTCAAATGCTTTAGATAGGTCTAGGAAAGTAGCAGAGGAGATATAGCCATTGTTTTTATGCTGAAGGATAGTGTTAGTAAAGGAGAGTAAGGCAGTGGTAGTGCTATGGTTTGGTCGGAAACCATGCTGAGTACTGGAAAGGAGGTTGTTAGTAAGGAGGTAGTCTGAGACCAGAGAGTGCATGCATCTCTCTAGTATTTTGGAGAGTGGAGAGAGAATAGCTATGGGGCAGTAATTGGTTAGTTCTGTGGAGGGTCTGCCTTTGTGGAGGGGAATTATATGTGATACTTTCCACAGTGTGGGAACGTAACTTTCTGACAGAGATCGGTTAATCAAGATGGATACTGGGTAGGCCAGAGCATCAGCTGCGATTTTTAGGTATTCACTTGGGAGGTTGTCTGCTGCTAATTTGGTGTGTTTAAGTTTAGTTAAGGGTTTTTTTATGTTGGAGGTAGGTACAGGAGAAAAAGAGAAGGCAGTGGGGAGCTTACTAGTTGAAGGTGTGGGTTGGAGGGGACAGGGTTGTGCTGTTTAGCTAGTGATAGTATGGTTTGGGTGAAGTGTGTGTTGAATGAGGTAGCAATATTTTCTGAGGAGTGAGGGATGTTAGGAGGAGGGGTACTGACTTTACCTGGGTGGAGGATGGAGTTTATGGAGGACCAGAATTGTTTGGGGCTGTGTTGTGATGAGTCTAGGGCGGACTGGTAGTATTGGAATTTGTCCTGTTTTATTCGCTTTTTGACTCTATTGCGTAGTTCTAGGAATTTCTGTCTAGTTGAGGGGGTTTTGGTTTTGCACCAGTGCTCCCATGCTATATCCCTGTTTTTCATTTCTGACTTAGTGGTTTTCTGAAGCCATGGGGAGGGTTGTGCTTTGGTTCTGGAAAATCTTATGGGGGCATGGTAATTAAGGATGTTCAGGAAGGTAGTATTAAAAAATTCAACTGCATCATCTAGACTGAGGTACTTTAGAGGATGCCAGGTACATTCTTTGAGGGATGAGATGAATGTGAGTGGGTTAAAGTTTAGTTTTTTACGTATTTGATGGTATAATATGCTATATTTAAAATGTTATTCACATGAAATCAATGATTATTGCATTTACCTTGCAGATGCATTATGGGTAGTCACATTTAATTTATAATATTCTGCCTGATTCAGCAATGAAAAGCAGCTTAACAGTTCTATGATTGCTTCTGGAGAAATTGCAGTAAGAGAACATACCTCTCCCTCTGACAGGTTCAGCTTGGTATAGGTATTTTTTGAGTAGGAATGTTGGGGAGTGATCACTGAGGCTATCTGATAAGCAGCCTGTTATATATGACTGGGGGCTCTTACTGACTAGTATCCAATCCAGGATAGTGTGCTTGCTGGAGTTTTTATTTATCCTGGTTGGCGACTGGACTAGTTGGGTGAAGCCATGAAGGTTTACATGATGGGTTGGATGGTTGCCAGAACAGGATTGCCAGTCAATATTGAAATCACCTAAAATGATAGTTTCTTGGGGGAGATGGTGGGTAGACCAGCTGAGGAGGTTTTCTAGTGGAGGGATGTTTTGGCCAGGTGGGAAGTAGCATCCAATTATGTTGATGGTTTTGTTTTGGTTTATTTTGAGGTTGGTATATATTATTTCTTCATTGCCTATTTGTGGAGCTGATGATTTTAAGATCTGAATGTTTAGATGCTGTTTAAATATTATAGCTACACCACTTCCTTTTTTGTTTAGCTCTTAGTATGCCGTAACCTGTAGGGAGTATTTGCTCACTGGTAATGTGAGGATTTAGCCAGGTTTTTGTCAGGATGACTATATCCGGGCAGTACAAGTCTATGGTGGCATGGAGTTCATGGACTTTGTTGGATATACTCCTAATATTTAGGCTTAGTAGAAGGAAGTCACTTGGCTTTCTATTGGCTGTAATATGGGAGAAGTTGTGGTTTCTAGTCTGATTATGAGGATTGGGGTTGGAGATGGTAGGGCCAGGGTTGGGGTGGATGTCTCCAGTTAGAGCTAGTTTTGATATGCATGAGGTTATTAGTTTTCTCAGTTTTTGAATGTGTTTGTTTATAAGGGAAACTTTATGATTGTGCTCTGTGGGTAATAGGTATGGTGGGAGGGTTACCATGTTAAGTTGTAGGGATGCTTTATGTTTAAGTAATATAGTTGGTAGAATATGTGGTGGGTGCATAGGGATGGTTCTTGAGCTGATGGGAGGGGAGCTGAGTGAGGGTGAGACATGAGTGGTGGTGTGAGTAGTAGTACAGTGGTAGTGGTTGAGTGGGGGAATGATGGAGCTTTGGTAGGATGTAAGATATGCAAGGAGAGTGCATGCAGTGAGCATAGGAAAGGTATGCTTGTACATGTTAGTTGAGGAGGTGTGATAGTAGTGGGAAGATGGAGGAGGTAGTGTTGGGTTAGCGCTGTGGTTGGCTATTGGAAAGATGGGAGGGGTTTGTGAGAGCAATAAAGTGGGACCACTGGGGGCGGGAGGGAATAGGGGGCAGGGTAGGGAGCAAAGCAGGTAGAGACCCTGTTAGTTGCTCGTATGAAGGGGCTGGAAACAATCAGTTAACAAAGTTAACAGATAAATGAACATATGATAACTGTGCAGTAACAGAAACCTGGTTCAAGGCTCCCGAGAGTACCCCAGCACTACCAGGTTATACCTCATACCATGCTTTTTGGCACCAAAACTTGGACCGAACCACAAAAGGAGGGCGAGTGTCAATATTCGTCAAAGATACCCACACCTCCAGGTTGGTGGCACAGCACAAAGCATCAGAGACTATCCATGTGCAACTAACAGTGGGTAAAACTGCCCTCCAGTTTATAGCCTGCTACAGACCACCCTCCCAAACCCAGGAACCCCACTTGGCCTTCCTGAGAACACTGGAAAATATGAAGGTCTCTCCAAACACCATTATATTGGGCGACTTCAACTACCCAAACATAGACTGGGAGCATTAATCTAGCTCCAACACCCTAGCCCAAAGGTTCCTAGAATTTATAAATGCAAATGCTATGGAAAAACTTGTTACCACTCCTACAAGAGGGGAAAACATACTGGACCTGATCATCACCAACATGGGGACTCTATGCTCCAGACTAGAAGTGTATCCCTCACTGGTAAGATCAGACCATAAACTAATCTCACTGGATATTCACATCCCGACCCCACCCCCTGCCCAGAAAACCACAGTGAAAAACTTTTCTAAAGCAAATTTCACATTTCTCAAAACTGAGGTGGAATCCTTCAAAGCCCCCAAGCCTGTGGAAAATACGGCCCAGACCGCAGAATCCTTTATAAACGCATTCTATGAACACCTTCAGGAATGCATGGATCATGCAATCCCAAATAAAACCAAGACCCAATCCTCCAAAGTCAGACGTCCTGTCTGGTGGACCCCAGCCATAAACAAACTATACAACAGAAGGAGGAAGCTACTACATGATAGAGCAAAATCCCAAAAAGGGAAGGCATCTCTGATCAGTATTAGCAAAAAACTACGGGCACTCATAAAATCATCTAAGGCCAGCTTCGAGAGAAAAATTGCACAGGACACTAAGGATAATCACAAGGCTTTCTTTAGTTATGTTAGGAACCTGGGTGGGAATTCCCAGATATGCTCAGAATTAGTCCAAAATGACAAAAAATACATCAAACCCACAGACATTGCCAACATCCTAGCTGACAGGTTCAGCGCAAACTTCTCTCCCCACCAAAAGGGCAAATATCTATCCCAGCAGAGTGCTGCCCCTCTGACATCTCAGATGTTCAGGTAAGAGCCGCCCTCTCCAAAGCAAAAAACACAGCATCAATGGGACCAGACAGTGTCCCAGGCTGTGTCCTACATGAACTCCAAGAAGAGCTAAACCCAAACATAAAACTACTGTTCAATCTCGGCCTTACTACATGATATGTACCCAAATAGTGGCGTTCAGCAACAGTGGTCCCTCTCCACAAAGGTGGTGCCTCAACGGATCCTGGAAACTATTGCCCCATAAGCCTGACTAGCTTGGTCTGCAAAGCTATGGAAAGGATCATCATGGACCTCATAAATAAAGCTATTGGGGACCTACAGACACTGGATCCTACCCAGTTCGGATTTGTTAAGGGCAGATCCTGCCTCTTAAACCTGGTTGATTTCTTTGAAACAGTCACCAAGGCCATTGACGAGGGGAAGGTGGTCCACACAGCCTAACTGGACCTCGCAAAAGCCTTCGATATAATACCCCACTCAGGCATTATAGATAAGCTCACCAGCTTAAATATAAACCCCTATGTCACTAGATGGGTTGCAAACTGGCTCATGGACAGAACCCGCATGGTTAGAATTGCTGGAGCCATGTCAGACTCCAAACCAGTTACAAGTGGCGTCCCACAAGGCTCAGTCCTGGGACCTGTCTTGTTCGGTATATATTTCTCGGAGGTACAGGCCAACACGGAAGGACTGTGGCTGACCAAGTTCGCAGATGACTGCAAACTGGGTGCCATAATTGACTCTCCAGCTGATGCAAGCATCCTCCAAAAGGGCCTCATAGAAACAGACAACTGGTGTCAGAGCCATGGCCTCAAGCTAAATGCCAAAAAGTGTATAGTCATCCCCTTTGGCAAAAACAAAGTGACCACAAATTACCACATAGGTGGTAATCCATTAAGTACAGAAGAAGTAATTAGGGACCTGGGGACCCAAGTTGATAACAATCTCTCATTTGACAACCACGTGGCCAAAGTGGTTAGAAAAACATTTTATATAGCCCACCTAATCATGAAGGGATTCACATCTAGATCAGGGGAGGTCATCGTGCCTCTTTACTCATCCCTCATCAGGCCCATAATTGAGTACAATGCATCTTTTGGGATGTACCTTACCAGACACCTGCAGCAACTGGAAAGACCCCAAAAGTACCTCACCAAGAAGATCAAAGGGCTCAAACAGATGCCATATGCTTTCCGGTTAAAGAAACTTCAGCTCTACTCAGTGGCATACCGCCTGCTCAGAGGCGATCTGTGCCTGACGTATAAAGCCATGTCCAACCTGGAATTAATGGACATGCTGCACCTCAGAAAATCAAAATCCCATCGAGCTACGCGCTCGAGAGACCTGAACCTCAGCACTGAAATAAATAGGACATGCCGGAGGGACAGATTCATAACCCAGAGGCTCCCTTCACTCTGGAATAAAATCCCAGTCCAGGTTAGGCAGAGTCCCTCATTGACTCTCTTCAAGATGAATCTTGATGAGTGGATGGGAGATCGTAGGTTTACCCCGAGTATCACTTCTGTATCACTGTTAGACAGGGGCACAGTATACTAACCTCGAAAAAGGGCATAGCAAAATTAATTTAAAATGGGTGGCGAAAGCCAAACACACTCTGGCTAGGCTTATAAATGCCCTAGGGCAGATAGCCTAGTATGAACCTATGAATCTATGAACCTATGAACAAGGGTGGTTGTAGTTTTAAAAATGGTAATATTTATTAACTTTGGGATTGTCTTAAGGTGATAAACAGGGAAGGGGGAGGGGAGAACAAGGGTGTGAGCAGGCAGTTTTTTTACTGCTGCTAATACAGCAATACCCCACTCAGGTATCATCGAAAAACTCATCAGCTTGAATGTAAACCCATACATCACAAGATGGGTTGCAAACTGGCTAAGCGACAGAACCCACAGGGTCAGAGTTGCTGGAGCCATGTCAGACTCAAAGCCTGTCACAAGTGGTGTCCCACAGGGCTCAGTCCTGGGTCCACTCTTGTTCGGCATCTACTTTTCTGAAGTACAAGCAAACACAGGAGGGTTATGGCTGACAAAGTTTGCAGATGACTGCAAACTGGGCCATAGTCGAAAACACATCTGACACAGATATCCTCCAGAAGGGCCTCACAGAAACAGATAACTGGTGCCAGAGCCATGGCCTGAAGTTAAACGCCAAAAATGCATAGTCATACCCTTCGGGAAAAACAAGGTTACCCCTAGCTACCATATAGGTGACAATCCACTGAGCACAGAAAAGTCATCAGGGATCTGGGGACCCAAGTTGACAGTAGTCTTCGTTTGACACTCATGTTGCTAAAGTAGTTAGGAAAACCTTCTATATCGCCCACCTGATCATGAAGGGATTCACATCTAGATCAAGGAGGTCATCGTCCCCTGTACTCATCACTCATTAGACCTATGATTGAGTACAATGCCCGCTCGAATGTATCTGACCAGACACCTGATGCAGCTTGAAAGGCCCCAAAGTTCCTCACCAAAAGGATAAAGGGTCTCAAAAATATGCCTTATGCTGCCCGACTGAAAGAACTCCAGCTTTATTCAGTCTCATACCGCTTGCTCAGAGGTGACCTGTGCCTGACATATAAGGCCATGTCAAACCCAGATTTGATGAATATGCTTCACCTCAAAAATCTAGATCCCTCAGAACCACAAGGGCGGAGACTTAAACCTTGACACGGTTATAAATAGAACGTGCTGGAGGGACAGATTCATCACCCAGAGACTCCCTATGCTGTGGAACAAAATCCCGGTACATGTGAGGCAGAGCACCTCGCTGGCCTTGTTCAAGAGGAATCTTGACCAATGGATGGGAGATCGCAGATATACCCCAGGGATTACTTCAGTGTCACTGCTTGACAGAGGCACAGAAAAATGATAGGCATAGTTTTTATTCAAACTAAAGGGGTGGCGAAAGCCACATAACTATGGGCTAGGCTTATAAATGCCCTTGGGCAGATAGCCTAGTATGAACCTATGAACCTATGAACCTATAATGAGCCAAAACAAAGACAAGTTTGTGTTTAAGAAACAATCACAGTTGACCAAGGACTGCTCTGAAACTGTAAGTAATTTCTTAACCATTTCTCAGGTGGAAAAACAGGATAACCTTGTAACAGTAGGCTACTGTGGTCTCAGTTTAAATTAACAAACACACATTATTGATCAGTTAGGGATGCTATTTGCTAACAGAAGGGAATAAGAGAGAAAGTGGAAGATGTGTGTGTGTGTGTGTGTGTGTGTGTGTGTGTGTGTGTGTGTGTGTGTGTGTGTGTGTGTGTGTGTGTGTGTGTGTGTGTGTGTGAGTGTGTGGTGGGGGGGGGCTGCTTACAAGCCAAAGCAGAGTGCTCTCCAGGGGAAATGAATATTGGCTCAAACAGGTAAACACATACTCAAAGTTAAGTTTAGCTGTTTGCAGACAGTTCATACCCGGACTGCGCTTTTCTTACAAGAATGATAAAGGTGGTACCGCAGTTGAATACTTGAGTGGTGTTAGGTCTAGAAAAGAAGAGTACAGAGAGGAGTAAGCACTTTTGAGATGGTAAATATATATTATAAAGATTACAAAAAACAAACTGAGCAAATAGCTACCGCATGCAGGACAATGTCTTGAACCAACTACTTAGTATATGCAGATACTGAGCCAATTGGAAGAACATCTGTTAGAAAAAAACCTCAGACAGTTATGCAGTCACAGATAAAAATATAGTGAGCAGCAATCTGTCGTGGTTCTCTAATGTGATTCTATCCACCAGTAACAGCACAATTATATAAAAATAATTAGGCACCAGTATGAGCTGTCTACACACAACACAATTACATGAATAACATTAGTGAACAAGATGCAGCTATGCAAATAGACATGCCCATCCTGTAGAATTTGTAGTTTCCCTTTTTCCTTGCCTCAGACAGGGACTTCTCTGGTGGATTCAGCAGTTGTCTCTGAATCCAAGGATCCCTTTTCATCTTCCTCTTCCCTCCCAGGAATTGCTTACATACACCTCAGACATGGGATGTGGGGAGACTTTTGGCTCCCTAAAGGTACAGGGAGTGTGG
The DNA here is from genome assembly GCF_019279795.1 of Protopterus annectens. Classification (NCBI taxonomy): domain Eukaryota; kingdom Metazoa; phylum Chordata; order Ceratodontiformes; family Protopteridae; genus Protopterus; species Protopterus annectens. Next base: position 561,522,069 of record NC_056726.1, on the reverse strand, counting down.
TCATCTTGTCAGCAGAAGGAGCACATCAATGTCAAAAAGATGAGAGCTCTTCTGCTGACTCTTCAAGCCTTTCAGATTCTCTTTTCTCCAGGGCCTGTCAAGGTATTCACAAGCAATACCACAGTGATGTGGTATATCAAAAAACAGGGAGGCATGAGATCTTATCTTCTTTGCCAGTTTGCTGTCAAGTGTCAAGTGACTCTTCAGGCAGTTTATATTCCTTCAGAACATTGTGGCATACACTCTGAGCATGTACTTAACTCAGTCCCATGAACAGATTCTTCACATGGATGATTATCTACCAGTGAGGTACTCCTCAAGTGGATCTTTTTGCCTCCCATATAAACAGACAACTTCTTCTGTTTTGTACCATAGTTCAGGGTCCTCTGGCATGGAACAACAAGATGTTCTCAAACTCTGGTTGATGACTCCCTTATGGCCTTATGGCATTGACAGCACTGGTTCCTTCTTCTTCTGAATCTAGACAGGGGCAATCATCACAGGTTACCACACAAGGTGGATCTAATCACACAAGACAAGGGATCTCTTATCCATCTCCACCTGTCCATGCTTCCACTGACACTGTCGATGATAGGACTTTGATTCCTCATAGACACCTTTTTTCTGAGGACATTTTGTAAGTCCTGCAGGAGACCAGGAATCCTATGACTAGGAAGTCATACTTATCTAAATGGAAGGGGTTTTCCTTTTGGTGTCTCTCGTAACATAGACCCACTTAATTTGAATAATCCTTTGGTTCTCTCTTATTTGTATGAGTTGCTCAATGCTGGTTTGGGCTATTCTTTTATTAAGGCCCAGCTATCAGCTACAGTATCTCTGCTTGTCTGCCTTTTTCTCTTCCTTTAGCTGCTAGATTTGAGGTGAAACAGTTTCTTAAAGGCGTCCTTAATATTACACCTTCCAGGAAGCATGTTCCTCCGCCTCCCTGGGAACTTAATTTTCTTTTGAAGAAGTTGAGTCAGGCTCCCTTTGAGCCTGCTGTTTCAGCTTCCTTGTAACATTGTTCCTGGAAGACTGTTCTTTTGTTAGCACTTACTTCTGCTAGATGGGTGTCCTCCTTTTTTGATTTTTCATGAGGACAGTGTCCTTGCACACTAACCCTTGTTTTATGCCGAAGGTGGGTAATGAGATATCTCTTAATTAGTCTATTAATCTGCCTACTTTTAGCCCATCTCTGCAAACTGACGGTTAGAGGGTGCTGCATACTTTGGACATGCATAGTTTATTTGGATATGACCAAGGCTATCAGAAAATCTGATCAGTTAATTGTTTCTTTTCATCCTAGATCTTTGGGGCTTGCTGTATCCAAGCAGACTAGTTCTTTTTGGATTTCTAAGGTGATTTCCTTTTATTACACTTTTCACGGCAAGAGCTTTCCTTTTTCCATTAAGTCTCATTCTACTTGAACTGTGGCTTTTTCTGCTGCTTTTTTCAAAGGCTTAGACACTAATTCTATTTTTGTAGAAGCTTCCTGGACTTCTGTGCATTACCTTTACCAAGCACTACAAGTTGGTTGTATCTTTAGAGCTAAAGCTGGTTTTGATAGTTCAGTTCTTCATGGTTTTTAAGGGATTCTTCTGCCTCCTTCTCCTACCTACTTTCCTCTTGAGCTTTGGCACTCACCCATATAGTTAAGAATACTGCAGCAGTGAATGTAAGGACAAAGTACAGTTGTGTAAAATCTTACCATGATGGTAGATGTCCTTGCCTTTACTGCTGCAGTATTTGCTCCCTCCCTCCATCCCCCCAGTTCTTTACCTTCCTGGATGTACACATTGCCTCTTGGGTTCCTTGGACTGGTGTTATGCTTTTGGCAAGCCTGAATGTCACCTTTATGCCCTACATTTTTCAGGGTCTGTATGGTGACATTCGGTATACCTTTTAAATTCAGAAGTCTCCAGAAGACTGGCCGGATGTCCAGCTTCCGAGGCAAGGAATCCCATATAGTTAAGAATACTACAGCAGTGAAGGCAAGGACATCTACCATTATGGTAAGATTTTACACAACTGTGCTTTTCTAGCCATGATAGCTTGCATAATTACCTAAAAGATTAACTAAAAAAGTTTGTCACTGCTTTACATCTTGGAAAACAATGATTAAGCCTGATGAAAAGCATCAGCTCCTTGTCTGTAACAACGAAGTTTCATCTACAAGGTCATAAACTAAATTAAATTACATTAACAAAAACATCCTGAAAATCATTAAAATGTTGTAGAAGTAGCTTAGTTAAGTGAGTTATAAAACAAATGATTGTGTATACAAGCAAACACCAACTAACTCTTAAAATCAATTGCATTGACTAGTTTCATCTTGTGACAGATGATCTGAAACAGAAAACATGTTCGTTATAATCAGTTCAAATCACACTAAACTTCCATGTGTAACAATGAAAACCATTAAAAATTGTACAGACCATCCCATCTCCCTTGGCACAGAGGGAGGAAGTTGTGACTGTGACCATTTCATCCTATGCTCAGTTAGCAGTTTTGATACTGGAGGGAGAAGGGACAGGAGGATGGGAATAAGTGATCATCACCATTCCAAGTGGGAAAGAGGCTATTCTGATCTGCCGCTTGTGTGGTGCCTACTAGGTGTCCAGGCCTTCTGAGCCAAGTGATGCTGAGTATTCTACATGCCCTGAGAAAACAAGTCCACCTGATCATGACCTCTGTAGAGGGGAGCTGACCAGTGAGCTCACTCACAACAATGAATGGAATTTGGCTTTTGCCCTGTGAAGGGGATGGGCCCAACATTTAATCTGTTGCAGGTAAACTGGTGAACTGATAGGGCTCACTATGGGGCTGGTGAGGTCACTCCGGTGACCCAGTTATCTTATTCAAGATTAAACAATGAGCCTGTTTGGTATAAGTATTGGGAATATTGGTCAAAAAGATCAAATCTTAAAAAAAAGAAAGAAAAACCTTGCTCAGACACTGTGAACAATAAGTTAATGTGCACATAAACAAAAGGACACAGTGTCAAAATATATGAGTTATAAGTAAGTAAACAATATAAATAAATAGAAATGATAGAGTTTGAACAAAAATAAAAGTGCAAAGAAATTCAGGTCTACGTTCATGTTAGTTTGTTTTCAGACATGATTCAAATTAATAAACCAAGTAAAGCGTTTAGTCAACAATGAATGTATGTTGATTGTGCTGGACCATAACTATATTCATTTTGAGGGAGAACATTTTCAGCAGACCAGGAGGGTAGCCATGGGGGCTGCTTGCACCCCCATGTATGCCAACCTGGTCATGCTGGATTGGGAAGACACTTACATTTTCAACAGTGGATTTTCCAATCACCTCCGACATTACTCCAGATTTTTGGATGACATTTTTATCCTTTGAGATGGCTCCCCAGAAAATTTAAATTCTTTTATGGAATACATAAATGATGCTAGTACCTTTCTGAAATTCACCCGTACAAGTAATACAGGGGGAATAGCTTATTTGGACACCTATATATCCAATGAATTCAATGGATTTAAGTCACGTTTATATAGGAAGAATACATTTTCTAACAGCTTTCTTGAATTTTCTAGTAACCATCCAAGAAATTTAATGAGGAATATTTTTAAAGGACAGTGTATAAGGGCAGTCCAAATGACTTCCATGTATATGGATATGGCTGACAAAATGGAATTTATTACTTCTCTATTTAGTGAAAGGGGATACCCAAAATATTTGCTGGATGACATTAGGAAGTACGTTGTGAAGGAATGGGGTAACAAATATTCACCCCTATTAGGAATGGAATGGGGTGAGAAAGTGGTTAACAATTCAAATGACACTGGTATTAATTATCAAAGAGCTTGTATATTAGAATATACACCCCATGTGAATCAAGTTAAAAATATATTAACCCACAATTGGATTATTTTGATGTCAGACAATGAAATTAAGGATATTGTGGGTGAGAAGCCCATGTTTGTTTACAAGATAGGCTGTAATATTAAGAAAAACTTAGAACATGGTAGTATAAGTAGGGGGGTAGGTGTACAGAACAAACATACAACCAAATGTGGTAGCTGTAACCAATGCCATGCTATTTTGGAAGATGATGGGATTATTCTGAAGAACGTGAATAAAACCAGGATTACTTTCAAACAAGGGAATTGTAGTTCAAAGTTGGTTGTTTATATGACAAAGTGCATGGCATGTTCATGCTACTACATAGGAAAAACAGAGAAATGTCTTAAAAAAAGAATTTACGATCACCTTTATACTATTAGGAGGAAGAATAGTAATAACACCCTTTTTAGACACATTGATAAATGTGGGGATGGTTGCGTATTTAAGTTTTCCATACTAGAACAAGTTAGGATAGATTCTCAAGGGGGTAATTTTAAAGCTATTTTGGGTTATAGAGAGGTAAAGTGGCAATTATTGACAGATGCTACCACTCTACCGGGTCTAAATGTCCATATATCTATTAAACCCATATTATTAGCACAGAGTTAATTATATACAAATGTAAACAAATTTTAAACGTTGTCATAAGTAATTTTCTTCTTATTTTTTTAACTACATTAGGGTATAGTCTGTGCATTTAAATGTGTTCTTAGAACTTATTAACCATTCTTGTACGATGTTGACCGTATTAATATTGTTTATATAACAATATATGGATTGTATATTTGTGCCTAACATTGTTATTATATTCATTCAATTTATTTTTTCTAACCATAGGTATTGGTATATTTATGAGGTTGAGGTCACTTTAAGTGAAGCATAGTTTTCATTGATTGTAGCTTTGGCGCCAAAATATAGGGTATTTAAATGTGTACTTTCAAGTAATGAGTATTCTGATGAAGTCCACATTTTAGTGTATGAAAGCACTTAATCTGATGGAGTTTGTGAAATAAAGAGTGATTTTTATGTTACGCCTATTGGTCCTTCCTGGTGAAACTCAAACGCTTGCTGTTTTCCATGAAATGATGAACACAGATGTGAATAAAATAAGTAGCAGAGAGAGTTTGTGGGAAACACACCTCCAACATGGCTCACAAATGAAAACACTTTTGACAAATGTCATTTGACAGCTTCTGACCACAGTGTTGTGCATTAGGGGGTAGACTGTGCACTATTTTTAGGAGGCCTGGTAGGAGTGGATTTTGTAGAACTGCCTGTGGTAAAAGTTATAAATTAGTAGCCTGGTAGTTTCTGAGCTGACGGTCTAATCAATCAAAATATAATTTTATGCATACTACCTTCCTAGCCATGGACATTTTCAACATGAAATTTCCATGCTCTTCCTTTAGACATCATTCAGGGTTGGGGAGATGCTATGACACAGGTAGTAGTAAAATTCTATAATTCAGACTCCTTCAGAATCCCTTCATGCTCTGGTAGTAGAGTGATCCCACATCATTGGCTAACGTATTATCTCTGCCATGCTGTGTTGTCACTAGATGGCAAGAAGTACCAGAACAATGGCAACAGCAAATATGAACCATGCATTGGAGAATGATACTGCAAAGCATGAGTGCATGAAGCCGCTCCTTTGTATTGGAGATAATGACACATACATGCATACATACAACATACACAGATATATATATATATATATATATATATATATATATATATATATATATATATATAGTTCCCCTTCAGAAGGTCGAATGGCTGAAATCTCAAAAGTCATATGACAGAAGCCATATGCTTGAATTTCAGAAACTCAACCTTCTGAAAGGAAAAAAAAACAGCGTAACACTAAACGAGCCCCCTTGCACCCCCCATGGGGGGGATGCACCCCCACACCCCCTGCTACTTATTTATACCAACTCCGTGATCGCACTACAGCACAGAAAGGGAAATCTCCCGTTCTGCACTGTATGTTGATCCCCATTCAGAAGGTCAAGATTCTGAAATTTCAAGCATATGGTCTCAACCATATGACTTTTGAGATTTCAGCCGTTTGACCTTCTGAAGGGGAATCATATATATATATATATATATATATATATATATATATATATATATATATATATATATATATATTAAATGCAAGTTATACTGTGTGACAAGAGCCATTCACAAATGGGGAAATTGTAGGAGCAGAAATTACTATTTAATTCCTAATTTAGAAATACTATTTGCAATTACATATAAATCAGTAGGAATAGCTTCTGTTCCAGAAGCATTTAGGGACTCTGTTTTGCTGTATTAGTGTTCCCTTTCCTTTGTGGATTGGTGGCATCATTCTGGTTTTGCTGAGCTGTTGGTTTCTTTAGAAACACATAAGGCATTTGTGGGTGTGCCTTCCGAAACACTGCATGTGTAGTTGCAGTACTTTGTGAATTATTGCAATAATGCACTGCTGATGAGAGTTTAGCCTTTGTTTTCTGGATATTGTCAGACCTCTTAAAGTTACTTAAGTTTGTATCTTATTATTTATTAGTTTGTTTACATTTTTTTACCAGAAATTCCAACTAGGTAGAAAACTCCTTTTCAGCAGAGTCCTGAGACGAAACTCTCCATAAAAGAAATATTTACAGGGTAAAACTTAGTACAATAATAGTATTAAGCTCAAATCAGAATTCAAAAAAGGATCTAGTGGAACTAAAACCATGTCATAGGAGCAACATAATAAATATAATGCAACAATTTGGTATCAGGCAGAATAAGAAATAATAAAATCACAGCAGTCTTAATTTCTATTTAATGAAGAAAATCAATTACAATATACATAGGATGGGATGAGGAAAACCTGACATAGGGATAGCATAATGAACCTTATGCAGCAATTTGACAGTAGGCAGAGACAGAGTAAGTAAACATAACGTGCAGAGATCTTAACTAGAATGCAAGTGGTGATAGGAAAATCTATGACCTTATAAAAGGGAGCATGTTAGAGGAAACTACAATGTTCCCACTTTATGAATATGCAGGGACAGTATGATGGAGACACGAGAAGTCACAAAGCACATAAGTAGATAATTTTTGAAATGTATGATAAATATAGGGTTGTAGACCAATGAGGTGTTATAGAAGAAGCTACAAATGTCAAAACGAGTTATGTCTGTGAACATGAGGCAGATTTTACTCTGCCTTAGATAAATGACATCAATCAAGCCTTTGAAATCTGTCTCACAAAGTGCCTTTATATTCAGTCTAAAGTGAGATCCCTCTTATATGAAGATAATATAGGTAATTCACCTCTAGTCAAAACATAGTTTTAGCTTTGTCAAAGGGTCACTAAAGTAATACATTCTGTAATAAGGTTTCTTTATAAACAAATTTTATCCATTCACAGTAGGGCACTAATAGTTGTTAGTGCTACCTGGGAACTCTAAAAGTAAGCAATAAAGACGCTTAAAGCAGTGGTTTTGGGGTGTGCAGCCTAGTGGGTAGAAATATATGAATAAGAATGTAACTAAAGTTTAATCTGTTTTGGGGTGGGCCTCATGCTGCTATCTTAAAGAGATCACCACTAGAAACAAACAAAATAAGAGAAAAGGGGAACCTTTAAAATAAAGTAAGGGGAGAACAACTTAAAAGTCACTGGGATTAAGAACACAAGAATGGGGTGGGTGAAGTAGGAAAAATCATATATACTGACATAGCAATAGCTTCTGGCAGATCACTCAAAAGACTGTTGACCTGTTTTTCCTTTTCTCAAATAAAAATATTAGTTTTCAGCTGCTCTCACAGTTTAAAATCAGTAAATCCATTTGGTCTCATGAAGGAAATATAACATTATTCCTGAACTTTTAAAACTTCAAGAAAATTATTTTTTTATCTAATAAAATACAAATAAAATGATTGAAGTAAATATACTGATTGCAACTGAAAAAAAAAATAAGATTTGCACACTTAACAGTCTTTCCTGGGAGAATTCTTTTAAATCAAGTTAAACAAAAAAGCAGTAAAGCAGTACTCTCTTTTATTCAAAAATAACAGAATAAAGCTTTCGGGTAACACCCTTCATCAGTATGAATTAAACATCTTGTTCACAGTATAAATAGATTTCTCTCTAAAAACACATGACACAACCAACCAATAAAAAAATCCATATTAATTAAATAACATTAATAAAGTTTTGAAGCCATATTGCTAGAATAAAACATTTTCATCAACATTCTGGTATTCAGTATGCTTGTGCATGACATTCATTTATATTCCTTTTGTTTGGCTACTAATATAGGTTTTAAACTAACCATGTTATTCAAGCCTGGATATTTGTCTGCTTCCAACATGGTTATCCATCTATATTCAGCTATATCCAACTTATTTACAATATCCCCACCCCTCATGTTCACATGTAATACTTGCAACACTTCAAAATTAAATTTATGTGTTGAGCCCTTTTCCTTAAGGTGCTTGGCTAGTGCATTGGTCATTACCATCATTCTAATTTCTGATTTATGTTCAAATATATGGTCTTTCAGCCGCCTAGAACATTTACCCACATAAAATCCTGTACACACCGTACAAGTAGTCAAGTATACTATTAATTCAGTATTACATGTTGCATGACAGACTATCTTATATATTTCTTTACTTATAGGATGTTCAAACTCTAATTTACTACATATATCTGTGCAACAGCTACAATTATAACATGGCATTGTGCCCTTCTTATTACTGGATCTCCTTTCCCTATTATTTAAATTGAGATCTTTATAACATAAATCTCTCTTTAAATTCAAACAATTCCTGTGCGCAAATCTTGATTTTTCACCTACGATGGATCTTATTTCTGGCATAGATAACAGTATGCGCTAATTTTTTTCGATAGTGTTTTCTATTTTCTTACTTAAATTATTTTGAGATGTGATATATCTTAGTTGATTTTTATTTTCATTTGTGCCCATATATGTTTGTGAGATGTCACTAAATACAGGGGATGCTGTTCTATCCTTTCTTCTGATATTTCTCGTATACTCCTATACACTAGGGCTTCATTATATCCCCTTTCTTTAAACTCCTCAGCTGATATTTTAATTTGTTCCTTGCATTTTTCCACATTTGTATTTAACCTGCTTGTTCTTAGTAACTGACTTTTTACTATTCCATGGAATACATGTTTAGAATGCATACTCCTAGCATGGGTATATCTATTAACTTGTACATCCTTTCTATATACTGTTGTTTCATTTGTGCCTTCTCTATACAATAATACATCCAAGTAACTTATTTTTCTGCAGAATGGTTTTCAACATCTCCATCCCATATTAAAAAGGAGTCATCCACAAAACGCCGGTTGTTGTATCTTTCGTCTTTTCCCGGTTAGGGGTCGCCACAGCGGAACTAATTGCATATTTTCATATATACATATTGCTTTCACTCTATATATATATATATATATATATATTCTTCTTCCCATTGATTCAGAACAATATTAGCATAGCTGTTGGCCATGGGAGTTCTCATGGATACACCTGAAATTTACAAATATGGAATACCATTAAATAGACAGTTTCTATACTACTTCCATTCATTCTTGTCTTTGCACACAGAAATTCATGTACTGCATTTATACCCTACTCATTAGGTATTACTGTAAATAATGAATTTATGTCTAAGGTCACCAACAAATAAGTGTCGCTAGTCTTCCTATAATTATACCATTCATAAAGCTTTTTCAAAAAAATCATTTGTATCGTTAACATAACTAGTTATTTAACCATTACATGCCCCATTACCCCAGTTATATATGGTTTACCTAAGTTACATAAATCTCTCATTGAATCCCCTATGAGACTGATTGTATCAAGTAGGGGTTGGGTCATTAAACCATTATCCATATATGTGCAGAATGTTTTGAAACAGTATTTACCATTATGTTCTAGTTATGTTAAAGATGCAAATGATCATGGAATTCAAGGAAGATGGCCTTGGACTAGTCTTTAAAGCCAGTTGGGTTTGATGCTGACCTAAACTAGGATGACATGGTGAATAATACAGTGCTGTTATCTCATTTGAATAGTAAGGGTTTGACAATGGGTGAGAAGCAAACAGGGACTGGTCTAGACAATATCATGGTGGTGCCTCTCACTACCTCTAATAATTTGCTGTATGCTTCAAATACAACTGGAAGAACAGAGTTTTAGACTTAAAATTATTTAGATTCAAATGATTTAATTAAATGCATTACCCCATTGTGTATCAGCAAACTGGTGGAATGTGTCTTCTGTATTGCAATTTATAAGGGTGTTGACAATCATGCATTTTACAGATATTAATTCAGTATCTTTAAAATTATTGACCAGAATTTCAAAAAAGAGGACTTTCTGGTTTTATCTTGTGAGGTAACTTTGAGAACCCTATATATAAATGATGTCTCCTTTAACCCTTTTCAGGTAGTCAGGTTCAGTATAGTCCAGTTGGTCATAATGCAATATTTTGTTAACCAAAAATATTAATTAAGACGTATAGGTCTTCATGTGACAATGGCATATGAGTGTAATGTAGAATTACAAAATCTCTAGTGATGAGAGCCTGTAAGTATCCTTGTTGGATTAGACTATGCTTTAATTTACTCTATAATTGTTAGACAACTGGACAATCCCAAAAGATATGAGTTAAGTCTGCATTTAAGGATTTACATGCATTGCATTCAGATGAATGTAATGAGAAGTATGATGCTTTCTTTGCCGGCATCATGTAGGCATTATTTATGACCACAAATTATGTACAGAATATTTTACCAGTTTGACGTATCTTAAATTTGATTGAATTATATTCTTAAGTATATTTCTTGTTAAAAGTTTGTCTAATTTGGGCTAGTGAGATGTATGGATTAGGGAATCTATGTATTTATATTTTATGATAAGTTTATATGATTGTCATAGGTTTTGATGAGTGTAATCCTTTCCGTAAGTCTCTCATGAAGTTTATCCTGGAATCATCTGGAATAATATTTTGAAATTTTGATAGACTTAGATATATGATTTGTCTTAAAATACTTACATATCTTTTAGATACTTTTAATCTAATTCTTACATTAGTGAGGTGTAACCCTATGATAAATTATTAATATACTAGTTTATCCTTAATTAGAGGGAAAGAAGATAGACCCAGGCACGTATTATTCAGACGAAAATTTGGATTACCATTAATTGGTTGAAAGAGATTATTATGATTTGTCAAGCCTTCAAAGAATATTAGTCTATGCAGGACTGCTGTTTTTGAGAATAGGAAGCTGTGGAGTTTTAGTGGCTTGATATCCTCAGTTTCTTAAGAGGAAGAGTTTCAGGTTTACTTCTTGTTTATGTATGCAGTTTTGCCAAATCTGCATCCATAATGGGTACCAATTTTTCTGCTTAAATCTACAAGAGATTATTTTTAACTCAAATTAATTATTAGGCGGTATGGATAAAAATCTGGCATAACTAGGCCACCTTGATTCTTATGTAGGGTGAATTTACGTTAGGCTATGCTAATTAATTTAGGTGTCTAAATAAACCTGTTTAATGTCAGTGAGATGTGTTTAAATAATTTCATTGAAAGTAGTTGAAAAGAGGAATTTAAGTGCAAAAGAATTCTGGCCATAATGTTCATCTTGATAATAGCTACTTTAGACAGAAGAGAAAAGTTTAGGTTATTCCATCTTGTGGTATCTCCTTTAATTTTTACCGAGTTTTAAATAAATTAATCTGTGGATGGTGATCAGTGTTTGAATTAAATGTTATTCCTAAACATTTCAGTGATGTGGAGACATTAATCAGGGAGAAGATTATGGTTTATTGGCAAAATACATGTTTTATTTAAATTTAGTTGACAGTTTAAGTAAATAGAATAGGAATTAATGGTATCCATGACTTTAAGTATATTTAATTTAGGTGATGCTATATAAATACTTATGTCATCTGCTAAGGCTGTTAATGGGGGGCTAATGTTTTATAGGTTAGATACATTGTAGTATGTCTTTTACACTGCAACTACAATGGCTCTATTTATAGGTTAAATAGATATGTGGATAACAGCATCACTGTCTAGCACCACTCATTATGTAGATAGGTTTTGATAAAGATTTATTTATGTATAATTGTGTAAAAGCTTTGGAAAATTTGTTCAGCTTTAATACAATCCAGAGGTATACCAGACAGTTCTATTACAGTACATAAACATGTTAAATTTACATGTTCAGATGCTTTAGAAGCATCAAGAACTAATGCACATATGTTATTTTCAGTTGTGTTATTTAGAATCTGTAAATATTCTAATGTGAGTGTATGATCACTAGTTTTTCTTTTTTGCATGAACACAGATTGATATTGTGATATTATTGAGGGCAGGACCATTTTCAGTCTGTTTGCTGGAAAAGAAGCATAATTTTTAAAGTCAAAGTTAATTAAATTTATTTGTCTAAAATTTGAAAGGTCTTTTATAATTGAAGTTGATTTTGCTGTCAGTACTGTCTTTGACCAGTTTAAGTATTAATCTACAATACCATCAGATTTTATTTCATTAAAAACTTCCAGCAGTATTTCTGTGATATTTCTTAGATGTGAATTTGCATTCACAAGGCTGGAAGCCTGTGTAGGCTGACATTACCTAAAAAGGCACTACAGAGATCAAAAATGTTTTAGCTAGTACAAAAGATCACTAATGTAATCAGTACAGGCTATGTAATGTGAAATAGGTGGGACTGTCTTCAGTCTCAATCCAGGCCGACACACATTGGGCCTTAAGAATAACATCAACTACTATGCCAGTTAATGAAGTTTATCATATTTTTTGTATTGTGACATCATTCTTGGTGGTTGTTGGATACTGTTCAGGATTAGTGTCCTTCTGGCCTTAGAGACATATATTGAAAGCAATATCAGGGGAAATTGCAAGTAGTTCACATCCACATGAAAAATGGCCATGTCATATTCATACATGGGGTGCAGGGACTTGACTGCTCTGGAGACATGGAAAATTTTAGAATCTTAGTTCCAGCCAGTTAATTTTGACCCTACTTTTATGCAACCATATGAGTGGTGTGTCAGTATACTGCACTGTGGAGTCACTTATAACAAGTACATTACCATGGCAAGTAGACTTTTCTTGCAGTCTGTATGACCTGATCAAACTATTCTGATGACTCTTGCCCCGGGTCATGGTGGAAGAAAGTATATATTTTTTGAAAAGGTCACTAAGGCAATGGATAATAATCTAGAGATGTCATTGTCTCTCCTTTACTCAGCCCTCATTAGGCCAGTCATTGAAAATAATGCTCCCTTTGGCATTTATCTCTCCAGATACATGCAACAACTTGAACGCCCACAGATATACCTTATTTGGATACAACATGTCCTACATGAACCAACTCAAAGTCCTGTCATCATATAGCTGGTATCTTACAGACTGCTAAGAGGTGACCTGTGTCTGGAACACAAGACATCCTCCAACTCATTACTTATGGATTTTCCAGGGGCGGCTCATGCTATAGGACTGCAGGACTGCAGACCCCCCCACCTGTAGATAGAAAAAAGAAAAGAATAAAAATTAAAAAGAGTTACCTCCACCTGTAGAAAGAAACAAGAAAAAAAACTTGTGAGTCCCGGAACTCCACACATGCATGCTTGGAGCTCCTGGTACTCAAAACTCCAGACTGCTGTGTTAGGCAGTCCGGATAGGGAAGAAAGGTATCTTCACCCTGCCAGCCCAGAAGTCTGTGCAGTGATGATCGCACAGACCGGAAGGACACCGGACTGCATCGCCCGCAGGTTGGAGGCCCCAGCCTACTCTCGTGATGTCTCGCAGAGATACAGCTTGCACAGACTGCTACGGAGGTTGATCTCTCTAGAGTGGGCTGCTGCAGAGAAACCAGTACAGCTTGTGCAGGCTGCTATGGGAATGGATTTTGATCTGCTAGCTATGGAGGACAAATGGAGTTGCTGCTATGGAGGTAGGGTGCTACAGACGAACGGAGTTTGATCTATGGAGGTGTGTGTATGTGTGTGTGTGTGTGTGTGTGTGTGTGTGTGTGTGTGTGTGTGTGTGTGTGTGTGTGTGTGTGTGTGTGTGTGAATGTGTGTAATGCCCCAGTTGCTACATACTGGTGGCTAGAGAGAACACATGGTGGTGGGTAGAGAATACTCAGGCTTGACCCCTGTACCATGGATGCAGATAGTAAGGGCCTGAATTCCCTACCCACCACCATTTGTAAAAAATGTGCAGATTTTTGCATCATATTTGTTCTGTTCCTCATAAAATCTGTGGTTAATGTATGTTTGTTGTTTCTGGCAAAGTCAGTAGTGCAATGGTGCACTGGTAGCATTGTTGCCTGACAGCTACAGGTTCTCTGGTTTGATTCTTGGCTGGGTTGCTTTCTGTGTGGAGTCTGCATGTCTTCCCATCTTACAAAGACATGTGTCTGGAGTGTTTCTCCCTAATCTGCTGAAAATTGGCTTTTGTTCCAATCAGACTTTCCTGGTTAACAAGTGTTAAATAAAAATAACAGGCATTTGAATTTCAGACTTCATATTCTTCAGAAAGTACATAACCTTTTATTCTAGCAATTTTCTAAGTTTATAACATGGATATTTGAAATTTGTCCTTATTTTTGAGACTGTATTCCCCCATTATTGGCTTTGTCCAGGTTTTTTGTGCTAAGGTTGAGACCTATGGGGAGAACTGAATTCACTGAATATGCTTGGGGGCTGTATTCCCCCATTACTGGCTTGTCCATGTGTTTTTTTGCTAAGAGGTTGAGAGGTATGGTGAGAACTGAATTCACTGAATATGTTTGGGGGCTGTATTTCCCCATTATTGGCTTTGTTCAGGTATTTTGTGCTAAGAGGTTGACAGCTATGATGAGAACTGAATTCACTAAATGGTAGTCATTTAAGTTTCAATTTTCCTCTCTTTCACAAAACAGCTGATTTGGCATAGTGGTATGTTGCTCTGACTGTTTTGCACAGGGTTCTCCTGGGTTCAAGCCTTGGCAGTGAAATGTATGGTGGTAACACATCATTTTATTGTAGCAACTTTCCAACATTATACAAGCAATGTTTAAAATGTGTCTCTGGTTTTGGGGCTTTTGTCCCCCCCAATAAATGTTGTCTTTTTCCAGATTTCTTCTACTGCAAAGTTCAGAGATACAGCGGAGAGTCGAGTAGATTTTACAAGGAGCTGAGAGCTGCAGAGGAACAAAAGTTTAGTACTGCTTATGGTGAGTCTACTTGCATTGTTAATAGCACAACAGGTAGTGTACTTGCTTTTGATGCAGAAGGCTATGGGTTCTACTCCCGTAGTAGGTAGATGCATTGCTGATACTGTACTGTGTTGTAAAAGGGATGGATGCTGCAGTCCTTTTTGGCAAAGATACCTAGTAACTATGAACCTGTTATCAGTTTGCCATCCATTCCCTACTGCAATATTTCTAGCTTATCATTTTTTTAATGCAACATGGGCAATTTATTCCTCAAGGGCAACAACCACTTTATTTGTAGATGAAACAATGACATATAAAGTTGTTTGCTAGCAGCAACCTCTTCATTAGTTACAAATTTCTTTAATGTGGAATTTAGATTACTTTTGCTTCTTCAGAGATTGTGCATATTTACTGATACTGGTGGACTGTAGAAGTTTGAGTAGACTTTTATCATGGAAATGTAAGTTTGAGTAGACTTTTATGATGGAAATGTTCTGAATTGGGAAGTTTTGTCACTA
The DNA here is from genome assembly GCF_019279795.1 of Protopterus annectens. Classification (NCBI taxonomy): domain Eukaryota; kingdom Metazoa; phylum Chordata; order Ceratodontiformes; family Protopteridae; genus Protopterus; species Protopterus annectens. The sequence goes on along the minus strand of NC_056726.1, from coordinate 561,506,430 downwards.
TTGGTGCATGCATTTTGTTTCATTGTTTACTGGAAAAATGTTCAAAACAATAAATTTAAAATGCCCTCTAACAACTGTACTGTATTGTAAAAGGAATATAATTTAATACAATCAGGGAGGTGTATCAAAGAGCATGTGTATGTTTCGTTTTCAAGGGGCCTATGATTTGAAAACAGCCCAAAGTTAATCTTTATCTGCCACTGGCAAAATGTATTTTCTTTGAATGAGGGTTTCAATGCTGTTTCAATGAATGTGAGTTTCAAGGGCAGAAAAGTTTTAATGCTGTCTATTTTCATTGTGAGACTGCATTGCTTTGTTTAGCAGCTATCTATTAGGGTTTGTGCTGTAAAATGCAAAATAAAACTTTCAAATGAAATCCAAATCATCGCAGAGGTAAAGCAGTATGCACATTACAGTGTTTATGGTAAATGAGGTGAAATAACCAAGGAATGGAGGTAAAGCAGTATGCACATTACAGTGTTTATGGTAAATGGGGTGAAATAACCAAGGAATGGGACATTGGAATGGCTACAGGGGGGAGGCTCCATTCGACCAAGATTTTGTGAGGGGGGGAAGGGCAGCAAACTCAGACAGCCCCGGCTGAACTATACCTCTCAACTGTCCAGCTTTTTGCAGAATGAATAGATTTTTGCTTCTTATTTTTGGTTTGTTCCTCATAAAATTTGTGGTTTTCTGGCAAATTATTTAGGAATGAAGTCACTAAATAATGACAGACATTGAATTTCAAACATTATAACCTTCAGAAAAATGCATGCTAAAGCAAGACCTGTTATTCTATCAACTGTCTTAAGTTTATACAAGAGCAATTTTTAGTACTGTTTGCATGTTCCCCTAATATATTTGGCCTTGTCCAGATTTCCTGCATTAAGAGGTTGAGAGGTACGTGCAAATAAATTGCTTTATAGAATTAGGAATATCCAAACCTCTCAACTGTCCCCAATTTTGGCTGAAAATGTTGATCTCCCCCTAATAACCCCTCTGCAAAATGTCAGTTTTGGAAGAAAACGTGGAGGGTTTACAATTATAAATAACTGTAATGATCAGAGTTATAGATTACTTTTATTTCAGAAATGCATGTATATGCTCTTATTTTGTCAGCTGCTCAAGTTAACAGTACTAATATTAAAAAGGTGCCCCTTCTTTGACAGGTTCCCAACTGTATTGTGTGGCAATTTTATATTTTTGCATCACATTTTGGTCTGTTCTTCATAAAATTGTGGTTTTTGGCCAAATTAGTGTCGAATCATTAAAGACTGAAGTAAGAAAATAATGGCAGACATTTGAGTTTCAAATGTCATACCCTTTAGAAATGTCATGCTAATGCAAGACCTACTATTATTCTATTATCTTTCTAAGTTTATAAGAGAAATATTTAAAAATTGTCCTTATTTTTGGGCCTGTGTCCCACTTCTGTGTATGGCTTTGTCAAGATTTCTTGCTCTGTGGTTGAGAGGTATGAGTGTCAGAGCCATCACGATCAGTCAGAGACATTTCAAATTGTGACATATTTGTTGCACCCCACTCCCCCATGTAGTGACTCTGGATGTGTCCAAGCAAGGCAAGGAGCAGTTATGCAGTGTAAGTGTGCAGAGTATTCCCCCATCCAAGGTAGACAGAAGTACGACAGTGTCTTTTCATCTGTCCTTGATTTTGCAGAATGTTCTGGTTTTCTGTCATATTTTTATACTGTTGATTTATGCTTCTTATTATTCAGAAAATACATGCTGTCGCAGTGCCCTGTAGCATTGTGTTTAAGTAGCAATGCTTTAATGACCATCGAGTAAGCTTGTCTGAGATTGTAAGATGCAAGAAAACTTTAATAAGCATACTGTTAAATAATTACCAACACTGACAAGCCTTTTTGTTGTTGCCATGCAGAGAATATTTACATAACTAGATAATGTTCAAGCCTTAGGTATTGAAATGCATATGACAGAATTTGTAATAAAGGACAGGATTATAATATTTTCAGAAGCTCGTTACATTTGTTGGAGATTTGCAGTCATCTTTGCAGGCTTTACCTGTAAACTAAACAAAATGCCAATCTATCATGTGTGGTCCATAACTTGTGCAGTAATCCTTTAAGCAATTTATCTTGAGCTTGTTTCTTGTTTGCTGTTCATTTTGTACTTTGATCATGTTTTCCCCATGAAACATGTAGATAGTTGTTGACAGGCAGCAGGTCATTTTGGATAAGAAACATCTTTACAAGTGGGGGTATCACAGAGATTTCTACTTTCAGCATGTTACTTGGTACTTTTATAAAGTTGAATATGTTATAATTAGAACTGCAGTGCAAGGAGAAGCTTGTTTTTTTATACTTGATTTTGACTAGTATTCCAGTAATGTATTTAAAAAGTAATTTATTTTTTCATGCCTAAAAACCTTTTTGTTTCCATCTAGATATTAAGTAAGCTGTCATGTAACCAATGCATTGAAATATTTTTTCTTCTACACTTCATTTTGTCTTGATTGGACTCTTGTAATGACGGTTTGGCACCCAGGGCAGCATATTTAATTAAAGTTCCAGTTGTTGTGTTTTTGAGCATAGCTGCACCCCTTTCTAGTTGGCCACACCTCTTCCAATTGGCCCCACCCACTCAGCTGTCTCCTGCAGCCTCTCTTTAATTTGAAGTCACCAGCCACCACTGGGATTTACTGCACATCAGCAAGTAAAATGGCATTAGAAATACTCAGTCTGGAGAGCTAAACCTTTTCTGCAACATTAACAGAATGATGTGGAGGGACAGGTATATTTCACAGAGGATACCACTGCAGTCAAAAAGACTCCCATTTCACATAAACAAAGTTTATCCCTGTCCATTTTCAAGCACAACTTAGATCTATGGATGGGAAACAAAAAAAAGTACCCCAGGACTGACCCTGTACTACTAATGGGCAGATGCAGCTCCTAAATGATTTACCCCATCCATGGGCCTCCTCAACTTATCTATGTTATGATCTCAGTTGTACTCATCAGGGATAATATAAGTATTAACCATGGGATAGGTAAAGGCAATCTCTAACCAAATGAGTTAGATTATTTCGAGCCCAAAAAGGGAAACTACCTTGGCTTAAAATGTCCCACAAGGGCAGCTACTCTTGTACTTACTTATGAACCTATGATGGGAGATGATGGGAGATGTGCACACTGCCTACTTAGATCTGGCTAAAACATTTGATGCAATACCCCACTCAGTCATTGTCAGCAAACTTATGGAACTAGACATAAACCCCTTTATAACACACTGGATTGCTAGCGTGCTCAGTGATAGGAATCAAGAGGTTTGATCAGTGAGGTCACCTCCCCAAAGAGACTAGTCACCAGTGGAGTCCCCCAGGGCTCTGTGCTGGGCCCACTCCTCTTTGGCATCTACTTCTTGGATATCAAAGCCAATGTTAAAGGCTTCTGGCTTACCAAGTTTGCAGATGATTGCAAACTAGGAACAGTCATTGAATCACCCAAAGATGAGCACACCCTTCAGGAAGGTCTAATACAGACAGATTCTTGGTGCCAAAGCCATGGCTTAAAACTCAATACCAAGAAAAGCATTATAGTACCTTTCGGGCAGTTGGTCACTACAGGTAACTAAGTCATCAAAAAAAAACACAAAGTTTATTCACTAGTCATGTAATTAATTTAGATAATAACCTACCCTTTGACATTTGTCCAAGGTAGTAAGAAAATCCTTTTGCCTTGCTCAACTTGTAAGTAAGGACATAGCATCTAGGTTCAGAGAAGTCATCATTCCACTGTACTCATCCCTCATCAGACCCATCATAAAATATAATGCCGCCTTCGGTATTCACCTGAACAGACAAATGCAGCAAATAGATTGTCCACACATGGTTCCTTACAAAAAGAATACAGTGAGTAAACACAATGTCTTACAATGATTGACTCAAAGTCTGGTCTCTTTACTTGGTATCAGACAGACTTCAGAGAGGTGATCTTTGTCTGGTGTATGTGGTATCCCTGGATGATGAACCTTTTGCATATATTCAAAACAAATAGCATCAGCAGCACCAGATTAAAAGACCTAAATTTTGCTTGCAATATAAATAGAACATGTTGGACAGACAGATATGTATCTTACAGAATTCCCCTTCTCTGTAATAGGCTCCCCATCCATGTGAAGAAAAGTTCCTCCCATACCTATTTAAGCACAAATTGGACCAATGAATGGGTAATCAGAAATTCACACCTGGTCTGCTGCCTATATTTCTTATGGACAGAGGCAGTCACAGTAAATCACACCCTATATAATTCAAATTTGTGGGTCACCTTTGGCTTGCATGGCTGGACATATAAGGGCCCAAATGGTCGTTAGCTTAGTATACACCTATAAACCAATAGATGATACAGAATGGGTGTTAGTCTGCTGCTGACATTTTGCTGTGGTGCAGATGATTAATGTGCTGCACACAGGAAGGCTTTTTTGATTTTGGACTGTGCTATACACTCCCCTGTTGTGTTGTATATTCTACAAATTTGCTGGGCTTAAATGAGCAATTCTCAGATGGTTTGGGAATGCATCATGGTTATACCCAGTAACAGAAACATGTTGGATGGACAGGTGTATGTCTCAGAGACTATCCTTTCTCTGTAACATTTTTCCCATCAATG
>NC_056726.1:561434282-561499282 GCF_019279795.1 Protopterus annectens | reverse complement strand
TGCCTACCTTGACCTGGCTAAGGCATTTGATGCAATACCCCACTCTGTCATTGTAAACAAACTTATGGAATTAGGCATAAACCCCTATATAACATGCTGGATAGCCAGCTGGCTCATAGAGAGGACTTCAAAGAGGCCAGTCACCAGAGAAGTCCCTCAAGGCTCTGTGATGGGTCTGCTCCAATTTGGGATATACTTCTCAAAAGTCAAGGCTAATGCCAAAGTTCTATGGCTGACCAAGTTTGCAGATAATTGCAATCTGGAAGCAGTGATAGAATCCCCCCCAAAGACACAAATCTTACAAGAGGGTTTAACAGACAAATGTCTGGTGTCAAAGCCACAGCATAAAACTTAATGTCAAGAAATCCATTATAGTACCTTTTAACCATCTTCCCAACATGTATCCCACGTAGTAAGGAAATCCTCCTATGTTGCCAACTTCTAAGTAAGTGCATAACGCTTTGGTCCAGGGAAGTCATTGTACCACTATACTGGGCTCTCATCAGACCCATCATTGAGTATAATGCCCCCTTTGGTATGTACCTGACCAGGCACATGCAATAACTGGAACGTCCACAAAGGTTCCTCAAAAAAAGAATACAGGGCATAAACACAATGTCCTATGTGGATCACTGAAAAGACTTATCGCTATACTCTGTCTCCTACAGACTACTGAGAGATGATCTATGCCTGGCATACAAGGCATCCCTGAATCCTACTCTGATGAACCGTTTATCCATATGCAAAACAGACAGTATTGGCAGGGCTACTAGATCTAAAGACCTAAATAGGACATGTTGGAGAGACAGAGATATATATATATATATATATATATATATATATATATATATATATATATATATATATATATATATATGTATATATACATATATATATCTCAGAGACATGTTTGTTGAAGGCCAGGTTACTGTCAACATGTTTCCAGATCCCTGACTAGTGGATATCCAGTGTGTTATATAGGGGTTTATGCCTAATTTCATGTTTATTTACAATGCCAGAGTAAGGTATTATATCAAATGCCTTAGCCAGATGCCTCGAAAAAAAATCTACATTTTTTTTCAGGGGGCAAGTTCCCCCCCCCCGTGCCCCCATCCCCTGCAAATTATATATACAAACTCTGAGACTGCACTACATTGGGGAAAAGGATAAACTTCCCTTTGAAGCATTTCTATGTAGATTGTTGTACATGGGTATTGCATAATTTACCCTTTTCCCTACTGCAGAGTGATTTTGGAGTTGGTATATATCATTTGCAAGGGAGGTTGGGGGTGCAGCCCCTTACAGTGAGGGTGCAGATGACCTTGCCCCCCCTGCAAAAATGTAGATTTGTTTTTGCTTTTATTTTGAGTTTTTGGAAACACGATCATATAGTCTTGACCATATGAATTTTTAATTTCCGAAAACCTCAATGAAGTCATATAAACCTCGTATAAGTTGTAGCAAGCCACTTGCTACAATTTTAAAAGTAGAGAGATGAGGACTTTTTTTGATCCTAAACTTAGAGTTAAGAAGTTGAGGGGGGTACAAAATTATTATATAGATTTCTCCTGAGCTTAGGTGTGCCAGCCAGTTTGGGAATAGACATGTTTGCTTCTCAACTTACAGCTGAGGAGCACCAGATTGGGGAATGGCACAGGGTACAAGATGAGCCAGCTGGAGCTCTGAGAAGTTGCACTGGAAGACTAAATACGTGAGACAAGTGCATTTATGTCTACAATACTCCTTGCAATTGTAGCACCAAAATGTTCTTAATGTGAAAATGATGCTATGGTAATAGTGATGTAAGCCGTGAGGTCTTACACAGGGGAAAGGAAATATTATTGAAAGCCTAAGTGCTGTGTAGAAGGGCTATGCAGAGTAACTAGAGACAAACTGAGCAGCAATAACGCAGTGTAGCTCTCACTGACCTCAGCCTAGCCTTCAGAGAGGACATGCTGGAACACATTTTCAGCAATATATAGGATATGTTTACAGCACATGTACATCAGATTTCACCAAGAGAAGGGGACACTTATCAGTATGTTAATGTGCAATTTGCAGGTGTATTTGTCTATCATGTAGATAGGCTTGGCATTGTGGGAAGTTGTCTGTGTGGGCCACATGTATAGGAGACGTGTGCGAGTGTGTGTGTGTGTGTGTGTGTGTGTGTGTGTGTGTGTGTGTGTGTGTGTGTGTGTGTGTGTGTGTGTGTGTGTGTGTGTGTGTGTGTGTTGGATAAAGGAAATGTGACCACTGGATCCTCTATACAAACAATGGACACAGTATCTGTAGGCCAACCAAAAGACATACACCATATGGAGGACAGGTTACTGGAGCAGTTCCAGTAGTGGGATACCCCCTTCATAGCATCATAAGAACCTTCCACAAGCCCCCTAAGGGGAAGCCAGGCATACAGGGGTGAGTACTACTGTTCATTGGAGACATGAGTCCTGCTCTTACTCTGAAGTTCCTGTGTCAAAGGTCAGGATGCATCATAAGTGCAGGCCCACCATGGAGGCACAGGACAGTACTACCACAGCCATTTCTGAGTTAATACAAATAGGGCAGGGTGTGCAGGATGATCTACAGGAGTGCATGTGTGACAGTTTCTGTCAAGTACTAGCATGTGCCATGTCCTGTCATGTTCACATGTCATATGTCAAACAACATCTATGAAGCTGTTCCACTGATATATGTATGAATGGTGGCCATTGTGGCCATGGACTGCTTATATCATAGTCGCACAGTGCTGCCACCTCCACTGCTACATTTATTGTAGATGTGACTGCAGACTTGTGAAGGCATGCCCAGGGTCAAGCCAGTCATGGCAGTGGATGTCTGGTAATGAATGTCATTCATGGTTGGACAGCATGCCACCATCTAGCCAGGGTTATGGTACAACCCATGCAAATCCTAGCAGAGGCAGCTCTTGTGGCAGGGGTGCACATGGGTTGCCAAAAGCTCTATCATGCGTGCCCTGAATATTTCCAGTGGATCAAGCTGCAGTGCTGCAAATACTGTTGTGGCTATCACTTGGCACACACACACACACACACACACACACACACACACACACACACACACACACACACACACGCTACAGCCCTCACTGTTTAACATATTCAAACACCCAGTGACACTAGCCCATCACAAAGCCTTCTGCATTACCACCCCCAAGCAGCTCATACCCACTGTGCATTCTTACTTTTCATAGCCTTGAATACCCACACGTACCCCTGTGAAAAAACATTGTACACTTGTGCTCCCTCCCCACCAGTGCAAATGATGGCACCTGTGCCCTTCCCTTTGTACTTTCTACTAAAATCACTGTGTTTGTGCATGAAAGTCTATAATTTCTTAAATCTGCTATATATATTCTGGCATATCTAGAATAGTTTTTGTAAGTGTTCCTGCACAAAGTATATAATTGTCAAAGTATGTAATTGTCAAGTTACTCTGTCTCTATGTCTGTATCTATGGAGCTTTTCTCCCCGGGCCACTGCTGACAATGGACCAAAATCCAGTTGGACTCACCCGATTAACGAATGTAAAATAAATAAATAAATAATACTTGGGTTCCCTGTGTCTGATGCAAAGCATGGCCAGCCTACACATGGGTAAACACAGTCTAATGATGAGTTTAAATGCATCCCTTTTAGTATAGTGTATCTGAAGCTGTGTACAAGCTGCTGCCTTTTTGCCAGTGCCACTGCTTACTTTGTCTTCTTCTGAATAGCATGGTCATCCTCTTTTGCTGGGTCCATCACTGACTCCTCATTTGGCTCGGCCTATACCGCCTGGTCTGCTGAAGGTTGCTCCTCCTGTATTCCTAACCCCAACCCCCACTGTAGCTGCCTCTTAAGTATGATATTGTTTAACATTGTGTCTGCTTAAAACATTTTAGCACATATAGCAGGGTCATATTATAGGGCATCACCTGATACATCCAGGTAGTAAAACATGCTTTCAGCAATCCAGGCACACACTCAAAAATGACCATGGTTTGTAATAGTGCATAATTGTATCCCTGATCAGTTTCATTTTGTGGATTTCTGATTGGTGTCATAAATTCGGGCTGCAGGTCATATCCAGCATTGTTGATAAAATACCCATGGAAGAAATCTTCCCTCACAGACCATTGGCAAAGGTCACATGTGTGCAATATGTGAGAGTCATGATAATTGCCTGGGTGGGCTTAGATGCATTGTAGATGACAGCCTGTACATTACAGACCTGGCAGCTGACTGGGTCATAGCCTTTACGGTTCAGATAATTTCTTTCCAGGTCACTAGATGTTGCCTTTATTTCAATGTGGGTGCACTCTATGACCCCCAGCACATCAGGAAAATGGGCTAGATTGTAAAAGTCCCACATAGTGTTTGCTCTCCCCTCTGTGGTACATGGAAAACATATATGATCCCCACATGCTACAACATGACATTGGGGAACTGATGTAGTATTCTAGAGACAGATGCCTTAAATATCTCCACTGTATCCCCTGCTGGTTGATGGAAAAGTCCCTGAAGCTAATATATATAATGCCACACATACCTTGCATCCTCTGGATGGTTAATCCACATCTCCTATGGGCCTGCAGATGATGCTGACAAACGTCTACCATGTTCTGCTTTCTATTCCTAGCCACACAGTACCAGTCAGCAATATCAGTCTCATGGAGTCCATGAAACTTTAAGCATGGTCGGATGATATGACTGTTCTGAGGGTGATGATGTACCACCATAGCTCATAGTGGCAATAAAAGTTTTTTGCATATACGTATTACCTAATGCTGTGGCAACCACTAACATAATTACATAGTTTGGTGGCATGAACTTGAGGATTTAGCTGCATTGCATTCTACAATACTGGTGTAAGAGCACCATGTAACACAATTTATATGGTTCGGGATTACTCCACCATCTTCATTTAAATACAGTGACCCTTATTTTAATAATGTTGTTCAATACCATCTGTTTATATAGCCATTAGCCTATACAAAATTGCTTATCACAATAAAGCTGAACTTTATGAATGCCAAAATCCAAAAGAAATTCTTCTAATAGTTTTGGTCAAACTGTGGTTTGTTTGTAGACAGACCAGTCAGTGTTATTCAGATTAAATTTTCTACAAATACTTATTTTGTCAGTAGTATTACCCATTTACCTCCTGGTGGACGAATATTGAATTCTTGAGGGCCATTTGGCAAAGTTCAACCCATCGAGGATCAGAGCAATGGCCAATGTGATACAGGCAAATGTGGATAGGAAATACACCACAAAGGTTTACCAACCCTGCTGTGAAAATATAGCTAACATTGTCATATCTCACTCTTTATTGCCTTGCAAAGGAAGTAGATGAACTGGAGTCTTAATCTAAATTCAGACTTACAGATTTCATGTTCCTAGTGAATCTAGTTAAGACATAATATAAACAAAAAATAGTTGATCATAATTTATGCATCACTATTATTTGTGTTTCTGAGAGACAGGAAGCATTTCCAAAACAGAGTTGATTTCCAGGTTTTTGAATAGTTCTAATAATGGCAGACATACTTGTTGGAAAAGTAGAAGCAAATGGATGCATATTACTTTTGCATTTGTCATTTTACTGCCAACCATATTTTTTAATAAAATAATATAACGTCTTAGAAAACTATCATGTCCTTTTCTCCATCCTTAACTCTTGTTAAACATTCTAAATATATTTTTTATGTATCCATTCCTTATTATATCATAATATCTTATGAACTTATCAGCCAAGCAGCTGCTAATGTCTTTGTGCTAGGTAAAACATCTGGACACTGTATTCAAAGAAACCTAGCAGCATATTATACTGGTAGGAATACATAAAATACTCTACACAATACGCTAAACTCCTGTGAGACCATAAATTTGCTATCACTAGAAATACAGCTGAAAACTTAACAGTGAGTTTTTCTGTTATAACCATTGTGACTTTCTGGAAGAAATTAGAGTTATGAAGGCCTTCTTGGAAGATTCTGAAAGCTACAGGGCAGGAGTTGGAGAAGACTGGATGAATAGTATCCGGCTATGTAAATATCATCAGTGGAAATGTAAATAGGCACAGAGCTTAAACATTTGTACTGAAATAGTGAATAAGCACTACAAACATGAAACATTGTTTGAGTTACATGGGAGGCAGGCCACAGTCCTGAGGGGTACATGAGTTCTGCTTCAAGACTGACAGATAAAATGATGCACTTAGAGTTTGAGTTTGTGTGTGTGTGTGTGTGTGTGTGTGTGTGTGTGTGTGTGTGTGTGTGTGTGTGTGTGTGTGTGTGTGTGTGTGTGTGTGTGTGTGTGTGTTAGTGTATGTGTGTGTGTGTGTGCGCGCGCGAGCGCGTGCACGTGTTTATGTGCGAGCATTTATTCACTCAAGAATTTATATGGAAGTGTTGAATGGATGTCATTAATGTCATCTACAATATAAAGAATGTACAGGTCTTTCTTAAATGCCCACTGCTTCTCCTGTTATCTGCAACAAATTCATGATAACTAAACTTCGACTTATTTGTTTCCTGTTCCTGTAAAAATATACTATTACCATTAACAAACTGATCATCAAAGGATTGCATTAAGCATTCAGTTCTACTACACTAAACTTTTTTTTTTTTTGCAATCTGATTTTTATTAGCATTTTTAAAGACACAAATACAGAATCAATTACAAGTCAAACAATGCAAATTGGTTCAAACTACTATACTAAACTTAAGTTTTACCAAAAGGAATTAAGGAAAAAAAAAAAAAAACAAAAGAAGATGGAAACCCTTGAAGTGTCAGGACTTGGCAAACCCAAGCCTTGGAATGTGAAGACTGACTGCAAAGCAGACATACATATGTTAAGCCAAAGAGCTATTTCTCTTGAATATTCACTTTTCAAGAATGGAATATACAAGTTTAAGGGTGTGAAGAAGAGTAATGTCTGATATTCATTGTTCTTTTGTATGTTTGACTTTTTTTTCTATTTTGGGATTTGGCATTCTGAGCCCTGACCTTCAATAGAGAGGCAAGAAGAAGCATCGAACTTGAATTGATTACTTTGTAGCAGTTCTTCACCATTTACTCTCATTATTAAGTTACATTTTCTTTGGTTTCTTTTCACCTATATCCTAAGGAGAATGAAAACACATGAAAAAGATATGCTGCAGATACTGGGTTTTATGGATCTGATGAACTATGACAGGAATCCCAAAGCTTTTAACTTATAGTCTGAAATAAGCCCCATTACTTGCATCTAGAATTTCTACTTAGTGCTGAGGGTGTGGGCTCCGTGAACTTGTCCCTCCTTCACATAGGATGACAAAGACCAGATCTGAGAGTGAACCCAAATTTCATTTGTCTTGTTTATTTGTCTTTGTCTGGTTGCTTTTCATATATCCATTTCTTATTATGCCATAATATTTTATTAGTTGATTGTATGTGTGTATGGATGGAGAGATGACTGAATAGCTGGATGGTTAAATCTATTCCTTATCTATAAGTCATCTTTAAATAAAGTGGTAAAACCTTTTCAGATATATCTTTGGTATAGTATGCACAAGCAAATCAGAGTACACAAACAAGTAGAATTAAGCAATTGGTTAGTGTCATTGTGCAGAAATTATAAACTATCAAATTTTACATTAAAAAGATAATGTAAACAGTTTATTTTATAAACTCAGTGGCAAATATTTAGGTAGAAGAAGCAAACAAGCAGTAAGGTAAATAGTATAAAATATACAATTCTATCAGGGTGTAAATGGCAAATGTAAGATAGTGTATGGCACTGTTATAAGCAGTGATCAAACAATACATCTCTTGTTTATGTTTAGCTTAGCATAGGGGAGGCAAATTATAAGACAAATCACATTTAGCTTTTAAACTACAGGTCTGTATTGCCTTTCAGTCAGCTCACGTTTCATCAATATTATTATTATGTATTATATTATGTATTATGTATGTTAGAATCTTATAAGACTTTATGAGTGGCTATGCCCTTCCTCTACTCTGGTACTTTTATTTCACTATAAAATAAGAAGCACAAAGGCATAGCTTTGGCAAAAAGCATAAAAGATTACGGCTCTGAAACATTAATGAGCTACCCCATGTAGCCATGGGTACAGAGTTTAATTTCTGATATCTCCTTTTTCCTGTGTGAGTTTCTGACCAAGTCATTTTAACCAGACAGTGCTCCTGGAATAGCCCTAAAAAGGGACATTTGTGTCCAGTGGGATTACATTGATAACAAATGTATAAAAAATAGTTTTGTTGCCATTTTTGTGTACATATATTTGTTTAGTGAATGCAAACTAAAACTGGTAAAATGTTTCTCTGAATTAAGCTTTGAACCTGGGTAACCTCATGGAATATCTTAGGTTATTTTTGTGCATGCTTTCTGAATAAGCAACGCCTAGACAAAGAAGGGGAAAGCACATATTGGGTCTTCAAACTTCATAAATCACAGCTATGATAAGTTGTTGTGTTAGTTATAAGCTTTTGGAAGCACAGACCCTGGTCAAACAGTAGGAGTATATATATATATATATATATATATATATATATATATATATATATATATATATATATATTGATCAAAATGTTTAACTTCCAGAAGTAGTTTTTACAGCTGGGTGCCAAGAAAAAAAAAACTTCAATACAAATTTAACAAAAGTACAGCAACTGAGTTACAGACATTTTTAAAAGGTGTCAGCTTTTGGCTTCAGGCCCTTCATCAGATAGAATTTGTAAAACTTTTTTTATGAATATCATAAAGTAATTACCATCGACAGTGCAGGAAATAATGCCTACTACAGTATCTACTTCTGCTAATTAAGGCCAGTAAAAAAGACAGCAAAATAACCTCATGACAGCGACTATAGTAGGCACTTTCATGGTTCCTACTTAGCTAAAACAAACTCCAGAAGGTAAAAAAGTCATCTGTCTAAGAGTAAAAGTAAAGGATTGCATTCTACATGGTTGAATGGAATAATGACACTGACATTTCCAAAGGAAAACATACAGTAAGAGTGGCCTACAGGGAAGAAAAACAGCATTGTACAAATATCTGAATTATACAAAAACCTGTACAACAATAAAAACAGTTATTGCAATCACACTAGAAGTCATTTGTGGACAAATTTAGAATACTTCTGAATTCTAAGTATAGTATAGTATAGCAGAATATGTTTCGTCAACAGAATTGATAAATGTATGCCTCCCAGCCAGAACCATACTTTTGCAAGCAGACACTCAGTACAAATCAGAGAAACAGGGCAGTGAGCAGTAGAAGAGTAAGTGGGTTATTTTGCTAGGACAGTACCATTGCTAGTAAGAGTGGCATTTAGGGACATATGTCTAAGAGGCAGGAGGGAAACACATCAAGGTGGCACTGTACTCTCTATCTGTGTGGGCAGAAGACATTAATGGCTATAGCCCAAGTGAAGAAGCTCAGTATCTGCCTTTGCAGTAGCATATTTCGCACTCAGATGAGAGGATACTGTAAATTCCAGACACATATTGCACCACACTAAGCATTCTGTATTTTAAAGCAGCCCTTTTATTGCATATAACACTTACTTTTGGTTCCCTTCAGTGATATTCTTAACATATATATATATATATATATATATATATATATATATATATATATATCTTTGACTTGGTACTAAGAAAACAATTATATTGTAATAGAATGGCAAAATGCACTGTTGAAGCTTTTGAGTGCACACACACAAGCACACACCCTCACATTTATATATGCACATACACACACATACATATACACTCATTCATAGATTTATATATATTTATAAATATATAAATATATATATATATATATATATATATATATATATATATATATATATATATATATATATACATGTTATACCGAAAGTGAAATTGCCGCACACACTTTTGCGAAAGTGCTTTTCATTGAAAAAGCACTTTCGTGAGAGTGTGCAAAAAAAAGACAAAAACCTGGAGAAATGGCTGTTGCTGAGATTGTAGCACAGTGGGGATAAGGGAATATTCCCTTTTTCCAACTGTAGTGCAATCTCGGAGTGAGAATATAAAAGTAAGGGGTGCAGGGGGGCTTGCCCCCTGCATAAATGTGATTACTGTGTTTTATTTTTTAATTTTTTTTTTAATTTTTTCATAGACTTTATCGAATGTGCTTTTTTGGTGAAAAGCACTTTCGCTAAAGTGTGTTTGATATATATATATATATATATATATATATATATATATATATATATATATATATATATATACATAAATATATATATATATATATATATATATATATATATATATATATATATATATATATATATATATATATACGGATCACCTTTATATCCTCGAAATCGCGTTTCGCAGACACACTAATCACCGACACCAAAAGACCGACAACAAAAAATACTGACAACGCAAAACACCGAAAACCATTACACCAACACACTACACGTAAACAACACAGTACACTACATAACATATCCACTATCCCTAGCCCAAACCCTAACCCTAAGGTCCAAAACTACAGCACACTTAACCTACCTGCACCCTAACCCTAACTCACTTACCCACCCCTAACCCCAAGATCCAACACTACCGCACACTCACCCTACCTGCACCCTAACCCTAACTCACTTACCCACCCCTAACCCCAAGATCCGACACTACCGCACACTCACCCTACCTGCACCCTAACCCTAACTCACTTACCCACCCCTAACCCCAAGGTCCGACACTACCGCACACTCACCCTACCTGCACCCTAACCCTAACTCACTTAACCCACCCCTAAACCCACAGTCCTTCACTATCGCACACTTACCTGTCCACTCCCTAACACTAAATCCCTCACTCGATCGCACACTTACCGAGTCCGTTGGGTTCTCACCTTGTCGGTCATCTGCGTTGTCGGTGTTTTCGTCCTGTCAGATTCCGTGTCGGCGAAACACGCTGTCGGGCATCTGAAGGTGACCCATATATATATATATATATATATATATATATATATATATATATATATATATAAATTAATATCCAAAACAGGATGGTCTCTGCTGGAGTGTAGTATTGCATAAAAATACAGCTACTGACACCAACACTACTTCCACCACAGCCAGGTCATAGCCTTTCTTTATTCACTGCCACTTTCTGTCTTATGCAATAAAACCAGAAAGCAAAGCTTAAAGCTTAAAAACTTTAATGACTTAATAAAATAATAAAAAATAGATGAGCACTCTTGGGTTCGTGCAACGTCTTTTTAGATCAGTTCCATAAAACCACGCTAAAATATTTAAAATGATGTGCATCCAGTCATCAAGTATCTTTTTCATTGTTTAACCAATTAAAATTCAGAATTTCTACACTGTTTTTAACATCTTCTTCTTTCGGCTTTTCCCGGTTAGGTGACACTACAGCAGAACTCCGGTCCGCTAATGATTGGCAGTAGATTTTTTATGGGTGCCGAGGTGCCAGTTCAACGTCCAACCTTCAGCGAAGGCACGCCCATTCTATGCATGTCTTTTGAACGCCACTTGACCATGGGGAGGACATGCAGACTCCACACAGAAGGTGCTCCCGCTGAGAATCGAACGGGAGAACCTCTTGCTGTGAGGCAACAGCACTACTGCGGCACCACCGCGGCTTCATACAAGGCTAAAATAACAATTGGTTGTGTCTCTAGCCAATCAACTTCTTCTTTTCTTGATTTACATCTTCATCAGAGTCCGTGCTATCACGATGGTGTTTCCTCTCAGAGACTTATTAAAATATTTTCAAAATGCCATGTATCTTGTTTATCTTATTCAACATTTAAAGTTCTTGAGCAGTTTGTTTATAAGTTTAGCTAAGTTAAAGTTACTAAGCCTCAATCCTGATGTATTTGTAAAGCTGCTTGAACAGAACCCACGAATGTTCATCTTATTCATCCTGACTAGACGAACAACAGAAGAATGCCAAAGAAGCTGAAATGTAAGGTGCACAAAACAGTGGTATAATCAGCACTTCCATATAGAACAGAGACTCATTTTATTTCATAATTTTTCATTGTAAATTATTATAATTATAAATACATTATTTCAGTTTTATATTATCACATTATATCATATTGCATTGCTGTTTTAAAATTGTATCATACAGCATTATATAATGTTTTTCATTATTTTACATTTTGTAATGTTTTCTTAATGACTCTGTATTGTTTTGTAACTCTCAAGTGTAATCATTAACTATAAATTGATTTTTGTACTGGAGCTCCTTGGCCTTTGCTGAAAAGGGTCTTTTTAAGCTCAGTCAGACTAACCCAGTCAACAGTGCCATTAAATAAATAAATAAAACCTGGGAAGTGAAGGCAGATCAGATGAGGAAGCTAGAGGTGATGGAAATTAAGTGCCTGGGATGGGTGGAAGGATGCACACTGAGGGAAAGACAAAGAAATGATGACACTGGGCAGAAGACAAAGTAGTCCCAGTAGAACAGAAGGTCAAAGAGAGCAGATTATGGTGGTTTGGGCAGATTTGCAGGAAAGCAGAGGTTGATCTGGTGAAGAACACTTGGGAGACAAAGGAAGAGGGCAAGAGGAAATTAGAACATTCGGCCAACAGATGGACGGGTTGCATGAGAGAACACCTGCAACAGTTAGGTATGACTTTTGGAGAAGGTTGGAGAATGGCACTAAACTGGGAGAGGTAATGACAGCTGATGTAACATCTCAACCTCATGTAAAATATAGGAATGGGGGGTTGATAAGGATGATACACATTACAGTAAGCTTTTGTTTGAGACTTATTCAGAAATAACTAAGCGCATACTTATTAAACATGATACATACCACAATGAGGATTGCATCAACTTGCTTTTTTTTCCTTTCAGAGCTTAAGCAGATATAAGTGAAATGATACGCTGAGTAGTAATTAACTGAATACATTTTAATATTTTCCATGGAAAGACATTTTAAAGTGATAGATAATTGATATTTGTATTTTGTTGTATTATTTGCTGCATGAACTTGCATATTTTGACAACTAGTGTGAGAATCAACCATACTTTTGACCAGTGTGGGAATCTGACATAATTTTGCTGTTTCATTTTTTAGAACAGTGTGCCTTTATTGATCATTTAGTGCTATATTTAAGACTATTAGTTAAACAGTACAGGAAGAAAGTTATATTTAAGACTATTAGATGCAAAGTATGTCTTTACAGCCCAGTTGGAGGGGTGGGGTGGGGGATACAACTATTTACATATTTACAGTGGTGATGTTTTGCTCTTGTGAGCTATTAAGTCCTGCTGTGTAATTAGAGTACTGGGTTAGGATGTTTGTTAGGTGACAGAGAGCTGCCCAGTATTACCCATTGTCATGGAAAAGAAGACTACTTCTACATGTCTTTAAAATGTTCCACCATGTTTTTCTGAAATATGTCTTATTGTTACAGCACCAGGTACTGGTTAAATGAGACTTGGGTGCCATATTTAACATTGTTGAAAACAAAGTCTGATATGATTCGAAGTCTTCAGTTCTAAAGTTGACTTATACAGTCAGTATAAGTGGCAACTCCTTGTCTTTTGGAGGACAATCTGATTTGTACTTACAAGGTGCCTATGGAGTGGAGTGGAGTGATCCTATAGGTGAAATGTGAATTTTACAAGTACATATATAATTACTGAATGTCTTTGGGATGAAAAATCATAATAGTATTAGTGTACTGATTTTGGTTACTTAAATTAATCGGGCCCTCACTGCAAAAGGTTAAGCATTATAAAGTAGAAGGCAGCACATTGTTATAAAACGTATAAGGTAAAATATTTTTAAATAATATTTGGATTTGAATATTGTTTAAGCTGGAATTCCTTCTGATTCATTATAACTTAATCACTAGGTGGACTCATAAATTTGCATACTTTGGGGAATCTGTTGAGGTGACCAGAAAGTGTTTCAGCTCATCATTTTTTGAGGATTCAGACTGGGTTTTATTGATGTACCTACCAGGTATTGTAGTAGATATTTAGACTGCCTTGTGCAATTTAGTTATTTATCTTGTTCTTTTTATTATAGCTATTATTTTGTATTTCAGTCTCTACTAAAAGTTTCAGTATGGGAACATCCTGGGGAGAACTGGATGGTGAAAAAGATAGCGTTATCTGTGACTACAAAACAATTAGTTAAAGGTAATTTAGTTGATTAAAAGAATATTGTGTAATACCAAAATGAATGGAAGAAATCAGGATTCATGCAGTGATAATATATTTTGACAGGCTACAATTGTATTAATGCAGATGATAATAGAGTGGACTGCCTTCTGTCAAGGATTTATCCAGGTAGGATAATGAAGACTACCAATGAAGAAATAGAAGGAGTTCCCATTCCCAGAATTGCCATGTTATGACCCTTAAGTCACACATTAGACTAGATCTGTGAAATTATAAGATCATTGGCCTTACAAGTAAGGTAAATAGTTGGGCCTATAACTCTGATGGACTATCTGAAACAAACTTGAGCTTATGCTTTGGTGAGACTGGACTTAAGTTTTATAAAAGTGGAATCCCATCTTCAATATCTGAGGATATTTTGAAACTTGTTTCATTTTTCCATGTTTGACAACCTACAAATTTGTCTTAGATGGAAAGTAGGTGAGATAATGTTTGTTTTAAAGTAGAATTTGCTTGTATATTAAAGTAAAATGAGAGTAACACTTATAGCTGTTTGACTCAGTCTCTTAGCCAGGATGTAAGTACTATTCTTGATTACTTGTATGACCTGAGAGGAATAACCATAGGTAACTGAGAGCATAGTCAGCCTTAGGCATAGGCCAACTAGGCAGCCACCTAGGGCACCGCTCTGGAAGGCATGCTTTTCCAGTATTTATGTGGTGTAGGTAGACCAGGATGGGGGCACCAGGTGGTGTGGTGGGAGGCGCCATGGAGCCCTTTTGCCTAGGGCACCAGTTGACATAAGGCCGCTCCTGACTGAGAGTGTGGCAGAGCAGTATAACATGTCAATGCAATGAGGCTCAGGCTATGTAGGTGCAGCAGTATAACTTATCAATGCAATGAGACTATGTAGGTGGAGCAGTATAACTTTTCAATGCAATAAGGCTATGTAGGTGGAGCAGTATAACTTATCAATGCAATGAGGCTATGTAGGCGGAGCAGTATAACTTATCTATGCAATGAGGCTATGTAGGCGGAGCAGTATAACTTATCTATGCAATGAGGCTATGTAGGGGGAGCAGTATAACTTATCTCAATGCAATGAGGCTATGTAGCAGGAGCAGTACAACTTATCTATGCAATGAGGCTATGTTGGTGGAGCAGTATAACTTATCAATGCAATGAGGCTATGTAGGCAGAGCAGTATAACTTATGTATGCAATAAGGCTATGTAGGTGGAGCAATATAACTTATCTCAATGTAATGAGGCTATGTAGCAGGAGCAGTATAACTTATCTATGCAATGAGGCTATGTAGGAAGATGGGGGTGCTGCAATCAGTGATGCAGGAGAGAGTAGGGTGGATATTGCCTGGTATAACAAAAATATTGGTCAGTGATAAGAGAGGGTGGAACACAGATGTGCTGAGGAGTAGGTTGTTCAGGAATGACACAGAATAGATAGATGGAGACAGAGTAGAAATCTGCATAAAGAAAAGTGTTAAACTAGGATTATAAAGGAAGAACGGCAAGCCAAGTGTGACACACAGGGAATGAAGTGTCACAACCTAGGTTAATTGTCCTGACATTAAGATATAAGGATCAACTGGTGGAGCAGTGTAGAATATTATCCCCGAAACCATCAAGGAAGCAGGGTGAGACACTGGAAGAGAGATTAAAAATATAGGGTTGGTGTAGGATGGTAATGCTCATAGATGATCTGAAGCTGTAGGAACAAAAATGTTAATTCAAAGGTTCAGGGTACAGAGGGAACTGGAAATAAATGAGGTTATGGCCCATAAGATTAATGAGTGCAAGGCTTTACCAGAAAAGACAGAATTCTGGATGATGTCCTAACCAAAATGGTGGTGGGTCATGGACGTCCAGGTGAAGGCACAATTAGCTAGTGATGACCTTGAAAGTGTAGAGTTTAGAGTGAGGGGTAAGATAAAAATAAGAAGATGATGCTATAGGATTTTAGATGAACAGATTATGCTGAGGTGGGGGAGAAGGTGAAGTCAGAGTTCGGAAACAGGGGGCAAATAAATGGAGTAAAAAACATAGGAAGTAAAGGGTTCCTATTACTTGATCGAACGTTTCGGTTAGCGAATACCTAAATTTCGATCTAGTACTAGCGAAAGCAAAAAAACGCAAATGGCCAATTTAATGTAGGGAAAGAATTTCCTTGGCCAGTATGCAGATTTTGCCCATTTCCCCACTGTAGAGCTATCTCGGAGTTGGTATATTTAGTTAGGGGGTGTGGTTTAAATTTTTTTTTTTTTTTTTTTTTGTGGCCGAGGGAATTCATTCCCTACGTTAAATTGACAATTCGCTGTTTTAATTTTTCGATATTACCAGGTCGATGTTTAGGTTTTCACTAACCTAAACTTTTGATTGGGTAATATAGATGTGGGAGTAAACCAGGGATGGAGTTCTCATATCTGTCAATATGGGTGTGATAAAGAAGCTAAAAAGATGAAAATGCAAATGTGTCTACATAAGAATGTGAGGGTAATAAGTAGGACAAAAGGTTGGGCTTACATGAGGTGGAAAAGAAATTGTATGGAACTGAAGAAAGCACAATACAAGAAACCTAGCAGAAGGGCAGCAGAGATAGTGAAAACAATAAAAGATGACATTAAAATGGTTTTGACAGAAGGGATCAGAAAAGAGATTTTTTTTTAAAATAACCACTGTTGTGTGCAATCCATGTAGTGAAAAAAAAAACAGTAACCAAAAAATGAACTCCACGCTGTCCAAGTCAACGGTTTGCTCCATCCTTTCATTAGTAAAACTTTAAAAGTTAAGCACTTTTGTCCACTCAAGGACTTCATTAGAGTTCTGATGAAATAGAAATCCTAGAGGAGATGAAAGTGCTTAACTTTTAAAGTTTTACTAATAAATGGATGGAGCAAACCCTTGACCTGGACAGCGTGGAATACAGATTTTTTTTTAAATAAATACTAGAAAGGAAGCGCTGAGGGCCAAAGAGACAAGTATGATCATAACAAACTGGAAAAAGGCAGGGGAATTTAAAAAATGCTTTAATTCACATGTCCGGAAGTGTTGCTAGGGTGGGGCAAATGATTCAAGGTAATTTGTTGAACAATATTTGTCCTACAGACAAGACCATGAAAAAATATAACTGAAAACCAAATTCAACTAACAACTGAACAAGCTTTTTTGTTTTGTGGGTCTCATCACCCCCATCTAGAAGGAGACCTTGTTAATGTATATAGCTGGTTATATGTATATCTCATTCATATATATATATATATATATATATATATGTTTGTGTGTGTGTGTGTACACACACACACCCACACACACACACACACACACACACACACACACACACACACACACACACACACACACACACATACCACACACATATATATGTAGTGATAGATAACATGTAGATTATCTATGAGATACTTTATCTAATCATGACTCATCAAAAATACTTATCTAATTACATTTTATCTAATGAAATTCTTCAATACATTTTATCTGTTAAAAATTTCATACAAAGGAAAATTTGTGCTTTTTTGATCATTGGCATGACTTTTCTTAAAGATTTATAAGTAATATTGCTGTTTAGTTTATAGGTTCATAGGTTCATACTAGGCTATCTGCCCTAGGGCATTTATAAGCCTAGCCAGAATGTGTTTGGCTTTCGCCACCCATTTCAAATTTATTTTGCTATGCCCTTTTTCGAGGTTAGTATACTGTGCCTCTGTCTAACAGTGACACAGAAGTGATACCCGGGGTAAACCTACGATCTCCCATCCACTCATCAAGATTCCTCTTGAAGAGAGTCAATGAGGGACTCTGCCTAACCTGGACTGGGATTTTATTCCAGAGTGAAGGGAGCCTCTGGGTTATGAATCTGTCCCTCCAGCATGTCCTATTTATTTCAGTGCTGAGGTTCAAGTCTCGTGCGCGCGTAGCTCGATGGGATTTGGATTTTCTGAGGTGCAGCATGTCCATTAATTCCGGGTTGGACATGGCTTTATACGTCAGGCACAGATCGCCTCTGAACAGGCGGTATGAGTAGAGCTGGAGTTTCTTTAACCGGGCAGCATATGGCATCTGTTTGAGCCCTTTGATCCTCTTGGTGAGGTACTTTTGGGGTCTTTCCAGTTGCTGCAGGTGTCTGGTAAGGTACATCCCAAAAGGTGCATTGTACTCAATTATGGGCCTGATGAGGGATGAGTAAAGAGGCACGATGACCTCCCCTGATCTAGATGTGAATCCCTTCATGATTAGGTGGGCTATATAAAATGTTTTTCTAACCACTTTGGCCACGTGGTTGTCAAATGAGAGATTGCTATCAACTTGGGTCCCCAGGTCCCTAATTACTTCTTCTGTACTTAATGGATTACCACCTATGTGGTAATTTGTGGGCACTTTGTTTTTGCCAAAGGGAATGACTATACACTTTTTGGCATTTAGCTTGAGGCCATGGCTCTGGCACCAGTTGTCTGTTTCTATGAGGCCCTTTTGGAGGATGCTTGTGTCGGCTGGAGAGTCGATTATGGCGAACTTGGTCAGCCACAGTCCTTCCATGTTGGCCTGTACCTCTGAGAAATATATACCGAACAAGAGAGGTCCCAGGACTGAGCCTTGTGGGACACCACTTGTAACTGGTTTGGAGTCTGACATGGCTCCAGCAATTCTAACCATGTGGGTCGTGTCCTTGAGCCAGTTTGCAATCCATCTAGTGACATAGGGGTTTATATTTAAGCTGGTGAGCTTATCTATAATGCCCGAGTGGGGTATTGTATCGAAGGCTTTTGCGAGGTCCAGGTAGGCTGTGTGGACCACCTTCCCCTCGTCAATGGCCTTGGTGACTGTTTCAAAGAAATCAACCAGGTTTAAGAGGCAGGATCTGCCCTTAACAAAGCCGAACTGGGTAGGATCCAGTGTTTGTAGGTCCCCAATATCTTTATTTATGAGGTCCATGATGATCCTTTCCATAGCTTTGCAGACCAAGCTAGTCAGGCTTATGGGGCGATAGTTTCCAGGATCCGTTGAGGCACCACCTTTATGGAGAGGGACCACTGTTGCTGTACGCCACTCTTTGGGCACATATCCTGTAGTAAGGCTGAGACTGAACAGTAGTTTTATGTTTGGATTTAGCTCTTCTTGGAGTTCATGTAGGACGCAGCCCGGGATACCATCTGGTCCCATTGAGGCTGTGTTTTTTGCTTTGGAGAGGGCGGCTCTTACCTGAGCATCTGAGATGTCAGAGGGACAGCACTCTGCTGGGATAGATATTTGCCCTTTTGGTGGGGGGGGGGGAGTTTGCGCTGAACCTGTCAGCTAGGATGTTGGCAATGTCTGTGGGTTCGGTGTATTTTTTGTCATTTTGGACTAATTCTGAGCATATCTGGGAATTACCACCCAGGTTCCTAACATAACTAAAGAAAGCCTTGTGATTATCCTTAGTGTCCTGTGCAATTTTTCTCTCGAAGCTGGCCTTAGACAATTTTATGTGTGCCCGTAGTTTTTGCTAATACTGATCAGTGATGCCTTCCCTTTTGGGATTTTGCTCTATCATTTAGTAGCTTCCTCCTTCTATTGTATAGTTTGTTTATGGCTGGGGTCCACCAGACAGGACGCCTGCCTTTGGAGGATTGGGTCTTGGTTTTATTTGGGATCGCATGATCCATGCATTCCTGAAGGTGTTCATAGAATGCATTTATAAAGGATTCTGCGGTCTGGGCCGTATTTTCCACAGGCCCGGGGGCTTTGAAGGATTCCACCTCAGTTTTGAGGAGTGTGAAATTTGCTTTAGAGAAGTTTTTCACTGTGGTTTTCTGGGCAGGGGTGGGGTCGGGATGTGAATATCCAGTGAGATTAGTTTATGGTCTGATCTTACCAGTGAGGGATACACTTCTGGTCTGGAGCATAGAGTCCCCATGTTGGTGATGATCAGGTCCAGTATGTTTTCCCTCTTGTGGGAGTGGTAACAAGTTGTTCCATAGCATTGGAGTTAATAATTCCTAGGAACTTTTGGGCTAGGTGTTGGAGCTAGAGTAATGCTCCCAGTCTATGTTTGGGTAGTTGAAGTCGCCCAATATAATGGTGTTTGGAGAGACCTTCATATTTTCCAGTGTTCTCAGGAAGGCCGAGTGGGGTTCCTGGGTTTGGGAGGGTGGTCTGTAGCAGGCTATAAACTGGAAGGCAGTTTTACCCACTGTTAGTTGCACATGGATAGTCTCTGATGCTTCATGCTTTGCCACCAACCTGGAGGTGAGGGTATCTTTGATGAATATCGATACTCCCCCTCCTTTTGTGGTTCGGTCCAAGTTTTGGGGCGAAAAGCATGGTATGAGGTATAAACTGGTAGTGCTGGGGTGCTCTCGGAGCCCTGAACCAGGTTTCTGTTACTGCACAGATATCGATGTTCTCCATGCTAAGGAGAGTTTCGAGTGCGTGCATCTTGAGGTTTAGACTTCTGGCGTTGAGTAGCATTACTCTTAGTTTCTTATCCCTTGTGATACCTATGGAGGTGGGTTTGTCTTTTGAGCCTTGCCTAAAAAAGGCACTATGGGGGTAGCAAGAGCCTTTGCCAATATCCGAAAGCCCAGGGGTGACAGGTGCAAGCCGTCCCTAGCGAAGCATCGTGGCTTGTTGAGCATATCATCCCAAGCTGACAGGCATTGGATCCCCTTTGAATGCACCAGTACTTAAGCCAATTGTTGAAATTGATCATCTTGTCTTCATGTTGTGGCATCATTCTTGGTGAGGATAAGATGCTACTCAATGTCAGGGTCATACCGGCCTGGGCTACATGCTCAGAGAGCTCCTTTATGTCTCTTTTCATGTAGTCCAGGGAGGTACGTCTCCGGTCATTCACACCAGCATGGACAATGACCGAGTCATATTTGTACTTGCCTTGGAGTGACCTGAGTGCTTGTGTTATGTGGCAGATCCTAGCGCCTGACAGGCTGCTCACCGTGACCCTCTCCTTGTTCAGCCTGGTGAGCGGGACGTCAGTGTGCCTGACGATAGAGTCACCTATTACAAGTGTATCAGGTGTGTTCTTTAGTCTTAAGGGCTGTGACTGTTTGGCACACTGGCTTTGTGAGATATGTGTTGCACGTGTTTTGTTTTGGGGTAGCGGCTGCTTGGGTGTCTGCTTTGGACAGTGCTTATGACAGTGTGCTGGATTGTGTGTGCTGGTGGTGCACTGGGTTTCCCTTTGCTCCACTGTAGTTTGACTGTAGAGTTGTTTTATATAAGTTATGGGGATATGGGGGTGAAGGGAGATTTGCACCTCTACAAAAAATATTTATTATTGTATTTTGCTGGTTTAGATCAAGTGAATTTAGACAAGTTGTGTTGGTTAGGATAATCTGTTTTTTGATGAAATGGTAGCTTATATATATATATATATATATATATATATATATATATATATATATATATATATATATATATATGTGTGTGTGTGTGTGTTGTAGAACAGCATGTGTGTTGTATCTTTAAGAAGCATTTCCGAGTGTGGCACATCCATATAAATAGCAATCATGTGCAGGCAGCAGTGCCATTTTGAGAGAGCAGCCAGAGTTTTAACATTTATGAGTGTGGTAGTCTGTTTATAAATTTATTTAAGTTAAGTTACTAAGCCTCACTCCTGATGTGTTTGTATATAATAAAGATGCTTGAACAGAACCTACAATTATTCTTCTGTTTTATCCTGACTACATGAGCTACATGGTATCAGAACCAGAATTAAGAAGACAGCTGCTTCAAGCCATGAGGTGCAGAGTTAACAATGAAGGCATGTTGAGCAGGCTGGGTGTAAAAAAGGGCCAGAAATTATGTACAGGTAACCAAAACTTGCACAAATCATTTTTTTGTAAAAGAAACAATACAGAGCATTCAAAGGGCACAAAACACATTATTAATCAAATGAATATCACAAAAACATATTATTAATCAAACAAACGGCAAAAAATGCATTATTGATTAAACAAGATATTTGGAATTACGATGTTTGATAAAATTATCAGAAAAGTTTATAAGAGGTTCAGAGTTGCCTCAGATTTAAATAACGAGCATGTATAAAATAAAACGAGCATGTTTAGAAATAAAATGAGCACAAGAAAAGTATAATGAGTATGAAAAGAGGTTAAATGGGTACAACAAATATAATAAAAGGGCAAAAAGGGCAAATTAAGTATAGAAAAGCAAGGCAACTGCATGTTTTTTGGCAAACGAATGTGTTCTGTCATGAACTACTATTTTGCATTGACTGAAGCCATTCAAAACATAACTAAAGTTGTTCAAAGTTTCTCAGAACATGTAAAGTATTTACAGTGTGTGCTTTATTCCTGTGCATTTATTCCGAAGAGTTTACTGTGTACAAAATGCAATTATTTCATAAAGTACAGTCAGAATATAGCCATTTCGAAAAGGTTATTGGGCTGTGTACATTTATTTATAGAGTGTCACTATTTCAAAGTGTTTCTTACACTGTACAGAGTTATTTAGCAAAGTACGACCATTTTGGAAAAGTTCAGTGTGCTCTATGCAGGTTATTCACAAAGTGCAGTAATTTCAAAATGTTTCTTACTCTGAGCTTCTTCTGCCCAGTTTATTCAAAAAGGGCAATCATTTTGAAATGTTTTTTACACTAATAAGAGGTGGTTTCACAAAGTATAGTGATTTCAAAAGTGTTCTTGTGCCATGGAGACTTATTTTGCAAAGTTCAGTTGTTTAGAGGCTTGTTGTGCTATTGGGCATAATTATAAGTTATGGCATGAATTTCTGGCATATATGTATACGTGTGTATGTTTGTACATAATTGCAAAAGCCTTCACTAGTGTGTGTTAATATGGCAGAGGCATTTCGCAGACCAAGTCCACTTGTATTTGATCATAATATTGCAGAGATATGAAGAGTGTTTGAACGGGAATATTATATTTTCATACAAGCAGTTTTTTTCTGACAAAGATGCAAGTACAAGGGCATTCATTTTGCTTAACTTAACAGGGTCAGAGCCCATTGAAAGAGAGTGTTCATTTGTGTATGCACCAGCAGTATATGCAGGAGAGGGGGAAAACTATCATATTGTTGTATCGGCCGAATCAAGGGAGCACCCCAAGTGTTTGAAACGTAAATTTAGAGAAATGTGCAACCCCCCAACAAATGTTAGATTAGACAGGCACCTATTTTATACAACAGAACAGCTATTGAGATTTGTCATATCCATGAGCTCACAGAAAGGCACACAAGTATGTTTGCAAGTGATAAAAGCATGATTTCAGCAGGCTCTAGAGTAAATGTAGACAGCATGCAGCATGTGGCTAGCAGAAACAGGCCTAAGCACATGGTAACTGTGGCCCCTGCAGGTTTTCCAGGGAAAGCCTGTAGCTTTCCAGCTAGTTTTAAGACTAGCTCAGTAAAACGGACATGCTCAGTGCAGTACAAGGGTGAGTCAGCAAAACCCAAGTCCAGTTGTGTACTCCATGAAGAAAGACCCAGAGGTCAGTCCAGTGGTCTGACCAGTAAGAAGAGTTCTCATAACTATGCAGAACAAAGTCAAGGCCCAGTTGGATAAAATGGTGCAGCAAGGTGTAATTTGTCCTATTACAGAACCAACTGAGTGGGTGTCTTCCATGGTAGCTGTTCATGAAAAGAGCTCAGATGAAACCAGAATATGTATTGATCCAAGAGACTTGAACAAAGCATTGAAGAGACCTCATCACCCTATGCGTACAGTTGAGGAAGTCATTACCCTGATGCCAAATGCCACTGTTTTTTCTGTCCTGGATGCAAAGATTTAATTTTGGCAAGTGATGCTTTATCACAAATCTTCATTATTGACTACATTCAGTACTCCATTTGGTGGATATAGATTTCTTAGGATGCCTTTTGGTATAAACTCTGCAAGTGAAGTTTTTCAGCATGCAATGGAGCAAATTTTTTTGGCTTATCCATGTACCATAATAGTAGATGATTTATTGGTTGGAGGCAATGGATAAGCAAAGCATGACAGAAACCTCAAGAAAGTTCTGGATATAGCACATGAAATGAGCTTGAAGTTCAATCCTCTGAAGTGTAAATTCAGACTACCAGAAGTTACATATGTAGGTCATTTATTCACTAATACTGGCTTATGACCTGACCCATCCAAGCCATTCTTGAGATGCCACTCTGGACAATGTCCAAGCCCTACATCGTTTCCTTGGTATGGTTAACTATTTGGGCAAGTTTATACATGACTTCAGTGAATTATCAGCACCTTTGAGAGAGATGAAATGTTGCCTGGTCATGGTTGGAACAGCACCAGAGAGCATTTGATAGCCTCAAACATAAAATTGCCACCCCACCTACATTGAGATACTATGATGTCAATAAACCAGTAATTCTTTCCTGTGATGCTTCATAATTTAGTCTTGGCGCAGTTATTCTTCAAGAAGGCAGACCAGTAGCCTATGCGTCTAGAACTCTTACCCAAACTGAAATCCAGTATGCTCAGATTGAGAAGGAACTTTTGGCAATTGTGTTCACATGTTTGAAGTTCCATGATTATATTTATGGCCAAGCTATTCAGATTGAGACTGATCATCAACCTCTAGTCCATACTTCTCAACCATCCAGATATTTGAAGAATGTCCAGATTTTTGCCTCATATTTTTGTTCTGTTCCTCATAAAATGTGTGATTTTCTGGCAAATCATTGGGATGATCTGAGGATTGAAGTCATTAAATAATGACATACATTTAAGTTTCAGACTTCAAATCCTTCAGACAATGTATGTTAACACAAACCCTTTTACTCTAGCAACTTTCTAAGTTTATAAGAGTGATATTCAAAATCTGTCCCTATTTTTGGGCCTTTGTTCCCCCATTTTGTCAGGTTTTGTCCAGATTTCTTGCACTAAGAGGTTGAGAGGTATGCTGTAGTCATTATTTTAAATAAGCATATGCATACCGTTCCAGCAAGACTACAAAGAATGATGCTCAAATTGCAAAAGTACAACTTCAAAATGCCCTACACAAAAGGCAAACTTCTTTATCTGGCAGATACCTTATCCAGATCACCCAGAAATACAACAGAACAGACTGATGCAGATAATTTTGACTTCAGTGTCATGGAAGTGCATAACTTTTCTACCACAAGACTTGATGAGCTGAGAGATCATATGATGACTGATCCAGTTTTGCAAAAGCTCAACCACTTCATTAATGTTGGATGGCTGTCAAAGTAATATTGTATACCGCTAGAAGTGCAACCTTATTTTCCTTACCAAGATGAAATGTTGATGGAAGAGGGTATTATTTTCAAAGGTCCTAAATTTGTTGTTCCTACTTCCTTACAACATGAATACATTCAGATTTTACATTGTGGCCACCCAGGTTCCAATTCTACCAAATGAAGGGTGAGAGGACTAGTGTTTTGGCCTTCTCTGTCAAAAGACATTGATAAAGTGCTTTTATCTTGTTCAGTATGCAAAAGTACTAAATAGCATTTGCAAAAAGAGCCACTTCAGCTAAGCCAAATTTCTGAATTGCCTTGGTGAACAGTAGCCACTGATATATTCGAGTGGAACAATTACTATTACTTAGTGCTGGTAAACTCTTAATCGAACTGGTTTGAGATTGATTTGCTACCTAACATAATGTCCAATACTGATATTACTAAGTTAAAGCATCATTTCTCAGTCCATGGTAGTCCACACAAACTTATCTCTTATCATGGAACCCAGGTTACCAGTCAATTGTTTCAGAAATTTGCAAAAGAGTGGGACTTTGTTCACATTACTAGCAGTCCAGAATACTCACAGTCAAATTGCCTGGCTGAACGTGCAGTACAGAGTGGAAAGCAATTGTTGGAGAGGTCAAAGTGGGACAATACCAATATCTTTTTGAATTTACTCAATTTCAGAAATATACTCCATGACAACATACTTGGCTTGCCTGCTCAGAGATGTCTATCTAGGCAAACCAGAACAACCTTGCCTATCAGTTCTAGCTTGTTGGTGCCTAAAACTAAAAACAACAGAGCAATCAAAGTCCAGCTATTTGGAAAGCATTATTTTCAGAAGTCCAGCTATGATAAAATGAGTAGATCTCTTAGTCCGTTGAAAAAAAGCAGTGACAGTAAGGATGCAAATGGTAAAAGGCTTCAACCAGAATTGGTCAAGTGACAGGCATAAGTGCCAAGCCGAGATTTTACTTCATAGAATCAGGAGGTATAGAATACAAGAGGAACCATAGACATCTCCTTCCTGTGTCAGAATCTGTATCTCAGCATTGTACGTGTGATACAGACTCTAGATCTCAGAGAAATCCAGACATTGTTCCTATCGAAGAACTTGTCTCAACACCTACTTCCATTCCTGATGATGTATGGAAGGCAGGAGTCGGCAAATCCACTCGATTGTTTTATTAGCACTTTCGTCTGTCCAAATTAAACAAACTTCTTCAGATAAAAGTTAAAAGGATATTACATCCATTAAACAGAAAAAGTCATATGACATCACTTCCTGATTCCTTTAAAAAAATAGTTCAAAGTGTTTAAATTAATAGTTGAAATCTTTGTTTTAACGTCTTTTATCAGTCTGGACTAGCAAAGCGACATTTTCACAATTATTTATATGTACATTTATATATATTTTTTATTTGTAGATTTAAAACAAAGATTTGAACTATTAATTTAAACACTTTGAACTATTTTTTTAAAGGAATCAGGAAGTGATGTCATATGACTTTTTCTGTTTGATGGATGTAATATCCTTTTAACTTTTATCTGAAGAAGTTTGTTTAATTTGGACAGACGAAAGCGCTAATAAAACAATCGAGTGGATTTGCTGACTCCTGCCTTCCATTCTTCATTTTTTTGAGTCTAGTTTGTGTTTCTCTCTAATTCATTCCTGGTGATGTCCCAGATGTCCTTAAAGTTGAACATTCTGTAAAGACAGTCCCTGTTGATAGACCTAGTTCTAATTTTTATGTCACACAATTTAGTCATATTTCCAGACCCAGTGTGAAATACACAGCAACCTGGACATGATTATTTATGTGTAATTAGTTTTGTATAATTGCGTGTCAAAGGATTATTTCTGTACAATTGCATGTCAATCAGTGCTGTCATTAATGCATGAGCTATTTCTCAAAGAGGGAGGTTGTATCTCTAAGAAGCTTTTCCAAGTGTGGCACATGCATATAAATAGTGATCACGTGCAGGCAGCAATGCCATTTTGAAAGAGAACTAGAGTGTTAAGATGTATGAGTGTGGTAGGGAGTCTGTTTATAAGTTTAAGTTTAGGTTATTAAGCCTCAATCCTGATTGTTTATAATAAAACTGCTTGAACAGAACCCACAACTGTTCATCTGCTTTATCCTGACCACACGAGTGACAATGTATATACATGATTCCCTTTTATAATCTCGAAATACTGAAATCTCGAATTTCAGTATCCCAAGACCATAAAAGCAAAACTTCAAAATACCAAAAGTGCATAAGCGCAAATCTGAATATCTTGAATCCGCACTTATGCATTTATGCTATGTTACTTGAAGTATTTGGCTGGTATGGTGTTCAGAATTTAAGGTGAGTGAATGTATGTGAGTGTTTTTATAAGTTGTACGTGTGGGTCAGGGTAGGGAGGTGGAAGTATGAATGTGAGTGTTGGATGTGTTGGTGTTTGTGCATGTGTGATGTGTGCGTGTGTGTGTGTGTGTGTGTGTGTGTGTGTGTGTGTGTGTGTGTGTGTGTGTGTGTGTGTGTGTGTGAGCGCATGTGTGTGTGTGTGTTTGTATGTGTGTGTGTGTGTGTGCGAGTGGCTGTAGAATGTCTGGGTGTGAGTTTGTTTTGTTTGTTTTTTGTTTGTGCGATCTTGGAGTTGGTATATACAGGTGGGGGGGTGGGGTGCAAAGGGGCTTTCCCCCCTCCTTACATGTAGTGTGGGGTTGTATAGTTTGTGTGCTGTGGGTAGAATGGTGTGTGTGTTGTGTGGTGTATGGTGTATGTATGTTCATGATTGTGTGTTTCGTGTTTTTGAGTTTCGGGATTTTGAGTCGTTCGCCTTTATAATTTTGAGATACTGAAATTTGAGATTTCAGTATTTCGAGATTATAAAGAGGAACTCTATATATATATATATATATATATATATATATATATATATATATATATATATATAGATAGATATATATATATATATATATGTGTGTGTGTGTGTGTGTGTGTGTGTGTGTGTGTCTGTATGTGTGTACTAACTCCATGTTTTCAATGCAAACCTGATGACTGCTGAAAAGTAGCTTTCAGAGATATACCATTTAAGGCTTTGTCCATCAACCTGTGGTGGAGCAGGTGCTGAATGAATGACTTGTGCCAGAGCCATGGACTAAAACTAAATTCCAGGAAATGCATAATAACATCCTTTAGGAAGTCATCCACCGCTGGTAACTATCATATTAACAACACTCCTCTAAGAGTTGATCTCAGTAGTCAAGGACTTGGGGGCACACATAGACAGTAATATAGCCTTTGACCATCATGTGTCTACAGTAGTGAGAAAATCACTCTATGTTGTGCAACTTATAAACAAAACATGGCATCTAGGTCCAAGGAAGTCATTGTTCCATTGTATTTGACATTCATCAGACCTATACTTGAGTATATGCCCCCTTTGGTATGTACATAACAAGGCACATCCAACAATTGGATCATCCACTGAGATTCCTCACCAAAAGAATGCAGGGTATAAGTAACATGTCCTGTGCAGACTGCCTCCAGGCTCTATCCGTATATTCTGTCTCCTAGAACCTATTGAGAGGAGATCTATGTCTGGCATACAAACCATTGTTCTAACTACACCATGATGGACCTCCTGCATATCTGCAAAACAAACTGCACCAGAATTACCCATTCTAATGATTTAAACCTTGCCTGTGATAGAAATAAGATCTGCTGGAGAGACAGGTATCTATCCCAAAGACTGCCCCTTCTCTGGAACAGGGTCCCAATCCCTGTAAAGCAGAGTTCCTCCCTAACTCAAGTCAATTGTTCACAAAAACCGAAAAAGTAGTCACTGCTGAGACGGAAATCCCTTGAGTTTTTTATTTTTTATTTTTAACACTCTAATACATTAAAATAATAAAACGAACAACAGGATTGAGCGCTTTCTTCCCTCACATAGGGATTTCATCAGAATCAATAAGCATTCTCAAACACTTCCTTTTATATCCAACTATTATGACATCACAATTAATTAATATTAAAAATCCATTAATGTTAAATAGGTTTCTGACCAATATTAAAA
The DNA here is from genome assembly GCF_019279795.1 of Protopterus annectens. Classification (NCBI taxonomy): domain Eukaryota; kingdom Metazoa; phylum Chordata; order Ceratodontiformes; family Protopteridae; genus Protopterus; species Protopterus annectens. The sequence goes on along the minus strand of NC_056726.1, from coordinate 561,469,836 downwards.
ACAACATATATAAATAGATTCTTAAAAAAACCTGTATGCATACTCATCATAAAATACATGCGTTCTAGTGAATTTATAAATATTATACAACCTTGTTAAAAACTTCTGAATTTATTTTCCAATTAAAGCCTTTTTGTTTAAAATGGGTATACCATGGGAGGGTATCACATTTATAATTTCACAGGAATTGAAATACAAAAAGAACATTTCAATTTATGTATGAAGGGGTTAGAATTTGTCCCTAATAAGCCATTTGATTACATAGATACAATTGTAGAGTTAAAAATGTTTACAAGGAAATTAAATTTAGCTTATATGTATGATGGTCAAAATGCACCTGGAATAGGACGTACAAATACAGAGCTAAAAAATAAAAGTACTTTTATTCCACCAACAGATCCCACTATAAACATTTTTGAAAAAGCAATTGAGGAAGAAATCTATAAGTTAAAATGTAATGAAAAGCGTGGTTTCTCACATAATAATTTAAACAAAAGGGAAAATGAAATTTTGATAAAATTTACAACTGATGAGACGATTCGAGTCATGAGACCCGACAAGGGAGGGGGAATGGTACTGTATAACTCTCTTGAATATTCGCAAAAGATATTTGAAATTCTTAATGACAGTAACACCTACCAACATTCATCACTTAATGAAGTCAATATAAGTCATAAAAGAATTGACTTTTATTTAGAAGATTATTTGATTGAAGAAAGGATATCGGGGGACCTATACAGATTTCTCAAAGTATTACAATCTAAAACAGCAACCATTTTTGGTATACCAATAGTGCATAAAGGCTTGGATCCTCTGTCTTTTAGACCCATCATTGATGGCAGGGGATCAAAAACGTACCCTTTTGGAGTTGCAGTAGACTCTTGGTTAAAACATCAGATTTTTAACAACGAACACTTGGTAAAGGACTCTTGGGATTTTCTATCAAAAATTCAAAAAGATCTTTGGGAAAAAAACTTGTTTTTATTAACCATTGATGTTGCAGACATGTTTTCTAGCATCCCAAAAAAAGAAGGGATGGAATATTTTTCAGAGTGCTTAAACAACAACACCCATTTAGATAAAAATAAAAAAGAACTATTAATAGATTTCATGGAGATAGTCCTGGACAACAATTATATCCTATTTGAAGGGGAATATTATAGGCAATCAAAGGGTGTAGCCATGGGGGCGTCATGTGCACCCATTTTTGCCAACATGGTGCTTTTGCACTGGGAGCAAAACTATGTATTCAATAGTCAATTTTACAAGTACATAACACTATATGTCAGATTTCTGGACGATATATTCATTTTGTGGCAAGGTCCGAAAAATATGATTCAGGACTTTATTCTATATTTAAATGGGTGTACAAACTTTCTTAGGTTCACACACACATACAATAACACGGGACTCAGTTATTTGGATACATACATTGAGAAAGGAAGTAATGGTTTTAGTTCCAAAATATACAGGAAACCTACGTTTAGCAACTCCTATTTGGAATATTTTAGCAACCACCCGATTAAACAGAAAAATAGTATCATAAAGGGACAGATGATTAGGGTTGCAAGAATGACTTCTGAAAGGAAAGATTTAGATGATGAACTTACCCAGGTTTCCAAAATGTTTGAAGAAAGGGGGTACCCAAAAAAAGTGATCCAGGATTATAAGGAATATGTTTTAGGAGAATGGGGTAACAAATATAAGCCCCTTTTAGGTGTTGATAAAAGTGTGGAAGATGGTAAAAAAGTTAGAGAATCGGAAGCTGCCAGATTTGAAAGAGCTATGGTTATACCATATGATAGTAAAGTAAAAGAGGTTGAAAATATTATAAATAAGAATTGGATTATCCTTAAAAATAACCCCAAATTATGGGGTATTGGGGGAGATAAACCCAACTTTGTCTATAAATTAGGGCCGAATTTAAAAAGAAACTTTGAAAGTGGTAAGGGTAGGAAAATTTATGGTGGCACCAAAAAATGTGGACACTGCTCTCAATGCAGATATATACATAGCAATGATCACATTATATTAAACAATATTTTACTGTCTAGAATCAACTTTGTTAAGGGTAACTGCCAAACTAGAGGTATAGTATATTTGGCTACGTGTAAATCCTGTCCAGCCTTTTACGTGGGAAAAACAGAACGAAGGCTGAGGGACAGGATTTATGAACATTCATATCAGATTGTCACAAAGAACTTGAATAATGCGTTATATAAACATTCCACAATGTGCAATCATTTTATAGAGTTTAATTTTGGAATTTTAGAGAAAGTTGCACATGAACCAAGAGGTATTATAGAAGCCACATAGAAGAGAAAAAAACATGGTGGCAAATTAAATTACAAGCTGGGCAAATGCCTGGCTTAAATGAAATTATTTCTATCAAACCCATTTTAAACAAAAAGGCTTTAATTGGAAAATAAATTCAAAAGTTTTTAACAAGGTTGTATAATATTTATAAATTCACTAGAACGCATGTATTTTATGATTAGTATGCATACAGGTTTTTTTTAAGAATCTATTTATATATGTTGTTTTTAATATTGGTCAGAAACCTATTTAACATTTATGGATTTTTAATATTAATTAATTGTGATGTCATAATAGTTGGATATAAAAGGAAGTGTTTGAGAATGCTTATTGATTCTGATGAAATCCCTATGTGAGGGAAGAAAGCGCTCAATCCTGTTGTTCGTTTTATTATTTTAATGTATTAGAGTGTTAAAAATAAAAAATAAAAAACTCAAGAGATTTCCGTCTCAGCAGTGACTACTTTTTCGTTTTTTGTGGACTTTGCACTGTTGGGTTCGTTCATTTTGTTTCAAGTCAATTGTTATTTCAACAATTGGGTGGGGAGCATGAAATTCAACCCTGTTTGGCACATGTGTCTTTAATAGCCACAATCAGCCTGTAAATGGTTCATCTCGTAGGCCCCTGCTTACACTTATCAAAGTTACCATAACTTGTCAGACATTTGGGATGCATGTCTAGGCTTAAAAAGACCTTTGTGGTTATTAACCTAGTACACACCTATGAGCCTATGAACCATTGAAGGAGCTATGCAAGACAGAGGGAGGCACAATACACTATAGCACTGGCAAAGAGGTAACATCTGGTCCACAAATCTGGGATAGAGTAGATCCAGCAAAGATAGCAACTAATGCATGCTCTACTATACCCAGATATTTTCTAAATGCACTGGCTGGCCATATTATGCATCAGAAACACTTATCACAGAACACAGCTGCGTGGGCACAGTATCCATCATATGCACAAATGGGGAGGGGCACAGTGTCATTTAATAAGCAATAGGCACATTTTAGGGTGAGTCTTAACAAAGGATGTGGAAGACTACTTGTGATATGGCCAGGGGATTGGGGGGAACTTCCTTAGAGGGGTAGATATCCAGTATTTTGTGGCATATGTCCAGAATTTGTGGCAGGGGACACAGTTTCTGCAGATGTGCCTGTAATATGAATATCTGTGTGTGACAGGTGTTGTAGGACAATGTGTGGAGGACGTAGACCTTGTACATCCCCAGACATTTGTACTCCCTTCTGATGAATGGCACTGGCACCACCTCCTGGCAAGGATGATGGCAAATCCCAAGACCATAACCACCCTGACATGGCACGTTGGTTTGGGAAACTCCACATCTCCACAGAGTTTTCTGAAATTCATCTATTTCTAAGATGTAGGGATGTAAATATTGTTATAAAAATGATGTCATCATTTTATATTACTATAACAAGACCAGTTAGCATGGTTGTTATTTTAATAAAGTCAAGTGACGACATATTTTTTATCACTGTTGATCCATAGCACCTTATCCATAAATGATGGGGCTAACTCTATACATCAGAGTAAACAGGAAGCAAGTGATGTCTACATATGCTTATGCCTACAGCATTTGCTTGCCTGTAGTCCTGTCACAGTGCTACAGTCATGCCGTAGCACTGAGATGCAGTGCTCCTTTCATGCCCTAGTACCACAGGGCAGCACCATGTTGTAAGACACGTGATACAGGCACATGCATCACTGCATATGGGGATACACTTCATGTGGAGTTGATTCGGTAGCCATGACTTCCTTAGATAGTGGAGAATGCAGGGATCCAGCCTGGTGTGTCAAGGTGAGGAAGAAAGTCCTACAGAGGAACTTCAGAGACCACATGCTGAGCCATAAGATGGCCAATTGTGTAAAGTTGTTGCGTGGTACAAATAGGTTGGAATGGTGAGTGATGCGACTGGCATCACCTATTCTGAAGATTACTGCCAGCACAGGTACAGTGATGTGAAGCAGCAGTATCTTGACCTGCTTCATCAGATATTAAGGAGAGAGAGCCTGAAATGTACTGAAAGAATTTCTCAATGTCCTTGCTTATTCTGTCTTAATATTTGTACACATATATGTAACACTTAGCTGTTTTTCAGTGGTGAAGGAGTGACAGCTGATCCCAGTTGGAAAGCAGGTGCCCCTTTCCTAGCAGAAACATGTGAATGACATCTGTGCCAGTCTACTGTATGACTTAGATTTTGTTGCTAATATTTATGTTTGATAAAATTTTTCCCATGGTATCATCCTTCTGCAAGTCCAGTCAAGGAGAAGGAGGAAGTGAGTTTATGATCATATCAGTCTGCAGTGGTCACCGAGGCTGGCACTTGGTCAGCAGTGTCTCCCAGTTCTGGCTCTCAGTAAGGTGACAATAGTTTCCTGCTGGAGGTTACCTGGACAGGCCAGTGGTACCCTTTGTGTTTATCAGAAGGAGGGTGAAAGCTCCTCCATGAAAGTGGACTTGTGGAGTATCCAGTGGTCACCTGGCTTTATATGCAGTAGCTAGTGGTTGCTGATGTGTATCGGCAACTGGATGTCTGCCTTGGCAAAACGGAGTAACTTCTGTAACTTCTGGAGTGAATGATGCAATCACTTATTCACCATTCCCACCCAGTAGACCATCAATGGAGTGACTGACCCATAGCACTGGACAGCCAGCTAAATGATGCCAGGGTTTGTTGGCCACAGGGCTGGCAGGCAGTCATGCCAGAACATCTTACTATTTCCATCCTATTCTCATCCTGATGTTTTCCTTTCCTTCTATCTTATTTTCCATTCCTTGTTTGTTGTCTGACTCTCCACATCAGCATTTCTGTACCATCTGTGTTCCTGCTGTGGAGTAGCCTACTGGGCTATGCCTCTCTTTACTTTTGCCATCTTTTGCTTGGGATTATAGTGCTTTTTAATTCCTAATACATGTCTGAGAGCTGACTGTTTTTGCAGCTGCTTCCACAAAAATTTGAGATGTACAGCACTTGTCCATGAATTCTGGCCAATGTCTTGGGCCAAATACACAAATATATGTTTATGAATTCACAGATTGAATTGAACTTACTTGCATGCAACATTCAGTTAGCTAATTCAGTCTTAGTCACAGTGTCTTCCTCTTTTAATCATTGTGGGGATCCCCCTTTGCCATGATTGTCTCGGAAATGTGGAACAGTTTGCTTCTCTTATTATGGCAAATCACTTCAAAAGTTATTTCTGTTTCAGATAGTTTAGATTATAAATATATTTTGTTTCTGTGCAAAAAAACTGTTACGTAAATTGTTCATATACTTGTTTATTTTGAATTAGATATTGTCAAAAACTATTCAATAAATTGTTCATATACTTGTTTATTTTGAACTGGATATTCTATTCTTCTCAGTGCGATCTTGGAGTTGGTGTATTTAATTTACGGGAGGTGTGGGGGGTAGGGGAGCTTGCCCCCTGCAAAAACGTAGTAGAAAGTGTGTTTGTTAGTTAGGTGTTGTTATAGGTGGAGGGGATCTTATTTACACGTTCAATGTAGTTTTCAATGTTATGAAACTAAGTTTCAGTGTTCTGAAGTTTCATTGTTTTGGGCTTTCAGTGTTTTCAATTTTCGATGTTATGGTCTCAGTGTTATAAATTTCAATGTTAGGAGATTTCAATGTTTTAAAATAGACCCATATATATCTATATCTATATATATATATATATATATATATATATATATATATATATATATATATATATATATATATATATATATACACACATGCTTGTCAGTTTATAGGTTGCTACGTTATAGAGAAGAAAGGAATGGTCTATAGTATCAGTACTTGTTCTAGACCTTTTCCTCCTATGTTCTGGGTAAAACTCTGTCTTGTGCAATTGAAAATTCACAATCAACAGACTCAAACAAACAAATAAACATATTTTGTTTTGCAAAAAACAGTGAATAATACAGTGATCTGACAGGTCTGGAGATTCTCTAGTAGAATAAATGCTTCCTCACACAAACACACACACACACACACACACACACACACACACACACACACACACACACACACACACACACACACACAAAGATTCATGACAAATCACTGAAACAACACACACACACACAAAGATTCATGACAAATCACTGAAACAACACACACACACACACACACACACACACACACACACACACACACACACACACACGCATGCAAAGATTCATGACAAATCACTGAAACACATAATCACTGAATTAGAATTGATCAGTGCTAGCATATCAAAAAACACACTTACATAAAACCAAAAAAAGAGAACAAAAAAGATTGCAAAAGGAAAACCGTTTCCATTTGCAATCTTATAACAAAAATCCTACCTCTTTATTCATAACAAATTTGACTGAACAGTGATAGTGTTACAGAAAGTTTTTTTTTAAGGTAAGGTGTAGGGTCCTACCTCTTTATTCATAACAAATTTGACTGAACAGTGATAGCGTTACAGAAAGGTTTTTTTAAGGTAAGGTGTAGGGTTAGGGTGAGGGGCAGGACCACCATGGCACTAGTCCTGTCCATAATCCTAACACTAAGCCTTATATTAGAAAAATATTTCTGTAACACTCCCACCGTACAAAACACATTGTGAAATACACCACATACATCAGCACACATGTACAGTACTAAATATATCCCTCATGTAGCCATAACCCAGCATGCAAGTACACACACACACACACACACACACACACACACACACACACACACACACACACACACACACACACACACACACACACACACACACACACACACACACACACACACACACACATGCACACACACACATGCATGAACCTTCATCTACACACACACACACACGTGCATACTCACACAAACACACACTCTGGATAACCAGTGGTGTTTTGTGTCTGACATATCAGTTAATAATGTAGGAGAAAGCTGCTCATTAAATATTCACTGAAATATGGACTAAAAATTCAGTATGCCCAAATATACTCATACTAGCCATTCTTATGTCCAGAGCTTACTAAATCTTGTCTCCGAAGTCAAGGAGCCGTCTTCTCCTTCATGACTTAGTTAATGAGCATTCTAAGAGAGCTCACAACTGCAACAGTGACAAGGTGAAGACATTTTGGACCATTTGCAGCCTCTAGCCCTTTATTATTTTACTCTACTCTCACTCTTTTTTTTTTTTTTGGATTAGTTGTGATGCAGATTTGAAATCATATTGATCAACAAGATGGGTTCTGCAAAAGGGCTGAAGTCAGACATTATGATGGATCAGTCACTGATAATCCGCGTTTCAAAATATTTACTAAAATAATCAGCAGTTAGCCTGAAAGTCATGTCGTGGTGAACTCTTATGCCTTTTACTTTTGGTGTTAGTGATTATTAACTTGCAATTACCTTTCCTGAATTCCTTAGCATTTTTTTTCCATCTTTTGATTTCTGAAGATTTTTCTAACAGTGTATTTGCCTTCTTTAATGAGAGTGGTTTTGCATTTCTTAGATTTGCAAAGAATAATTTATTTTTCTTTTAAGGCAGCCTTTCCACACTTGGTTCCTTTCAAGTATAGCAGCTTTGATACCTAGGAATACACTCCCCCGGATTCTCAAAAGCTTGCACGAGGAAATTTTGCCAATATGGCGGCCAAGCAATCCACATACATGCACATTTGATGTGCGCGAGCGCTCTAGCACTAGTGCTGCATGTTCCCAGCCCCAGTATGCAAATGACCCCATTTGCAGGGGAAAACCATGCAAATGAGGTAAATCTGCCATCCAGGAAGCAGGAATCAGGGCATGCAGGACTAGCATAATATGCAGAAATGTACTCGGTTAGTAACCGAGTACGGTACTGCAAACTCCAAAACGGAACTATGACAGCATCAAATAAAGGCTGCATATCATTGAGGACACATGCCAATGGCCAAGTGGAAGGCCATTGGCATTGCAAACAATGCAAAATGTGCAAAATACAACTTTTTATCATATGTCTGCCGATCACGGTCGTTGAAGCATAGGGCAGCAGCACGCAAACGGGATCTGTGGGGAAATAAGAAAATAAACCTAAAAAAAGCAGTCTAACTAAAAATCATTATTCCACCATGCAAGTCAAGGGCAGGCAAAAGACAACCTGGCCAGTGAATAGTGGTTGCTAAGGGGGGAGGCACAGTGTGACGCATGTAACTATGCATTAGCAGGCAATCCTATGCAAATGAGGGGAAGGATAGTGAATCCCGGTTTTCCCCAGCATGTGAGGCAGGTCCCAACAGTGTAAGAGTATGAAGACCTGAGTGCAAGACTAGGAGGTAGGTGACATCATGTGTGGGAGTGTCAGGCATACTGTGATTGGATTGGAGCCCTGTGGCTCGGGGTTGCATCCAGCTTAGCACAACAAAGCCAGGGTGTGTGTCTAAACCTGCCCAGCATGTATGACAACGTGTAAGCGGGTGTGCGTGCCATGCAATGGGATCTACAGGAAGATAAAGGAAGTGAACCCAGGAAATAGCAGCAGTGTGCACATTGGAGTACACCGATTGCGCGACGCTCCCCTGGGATGAAACAGAAGGGCAATGGGAAGGGAAAGCAGCAGTAGGAAGTTAATCAAGGGGTACTAGGTTCCCTGCCAGGTGAAACGTATCGGAACCAGCCAATTACACAGACAGCAGACCAGCCCTGCCCAGAACGCAACTATAAACTATGCAAACACCTACCCCTCCAGTTTTTCCCACACCATATACCACCAGTGTAAACAAGCGGGGAAATTTTAACACTCACAACAGCAAAATGTTAGGGGCTGCAATAGCTATCATACAACTTGTGGAAGAGGCTGAGGGTGGTGAGGATGGGAATGCTGCCGACCAACCCACAGTAAGGAGATGAAGAAGAGTGTACAGACCCAGGTTAACCTACCAAGGGTTACAAGAGCTGGAGACAGTGGAGCACTATAGGGTGGACAGGAACCTCCTACAGCAGATTGTTGAGCTGTGGTGGCCACGCCTCACACACAGAACTAACAGAGGGGAACCCATCCCAGTGGAAACAAAGGTATTTCTAGACCTAAGAATACTAGCTACAGGTACCTTCCAAAGGCCAACTGGGGATATGATGGGGATCTCACAGGCATCAGCATCCAGGGTACTCCACCAGTTCCTGGATGCCATGGCAGCACATGTCGGAGAGCACGTATATTTCTCCCTCACCAGTGAGGCGTTGGCCAGCAGTATGCGTCTCTTCCAGCAAATAGCAGCATACCCTGAGGTAGTGGGTGCAATACACTGCATGCACATATGCATCAAAGCACCACCTGGTGAGCAGGGTAGAGTCTACATCAACCGCAAGGGCTTCCCCTCCATCAACTGCCAGGTTGTGTGCAATGCCCAGGGCATAATACTGAACATGTGTGCTGGCTGCCCTGGAAGTTATCACGATTCCCACATCTGACATCTGACGCAGCTGTACCAGAAATTTGCCAATGGGGACATCCCACACGATCACCTAGTGGGGGATACTGGCTATGCACTGGAAACGTGGATGATGACACCCATCAGAAACGCACACACCCGAACAAGAACTCCATAATGAGGCACACACACAAACAAGAATTATAATAGAGCATGTGTTTGGGATGTTCAAGTCATGGTTCCAGTGCCTGGACACATCCATTGGAGCCTTGCAGTACTCACCAACTACATGTACCCAAATTGCCCTTGTATGTGCCATGCTACACAATATGATCCTGCGGAAACAGCTGCAGCAGGAGCAGCAAGGGGCAGGGCCACATAGCCCCCCACCAATGCCAAGGCCTGCACAGGCACAGAGTGACTCAGAGGAGGAACAACCTGAGCCTGCCCCAGTAGGCAGAAGGAGGTGTGCCCAGTATGCCCTGGCCCTGGCAAAGAGGCAATGCATAGCACATACACTGTCACAGGTGGGACCCAGGGAATAGCACCTCTCTCTGACTCTGACATGCAGTAAAAGTGATGCCAGACATTACACTACCATTGCCTAACCATGTGTAGGCAGTGTGCTATGTGCATCTGACATAGGCAGCCATGCAGCACCACCCTCAATACTGGGACACCCACAAGATAAGGGACTCACACATGCCAGTCAGGAGGTGGTTCACATACCCAACAACAGTCACAGCCAGCAGGACAGGTGTAGACAAACACAAAAAAAAAAATGCCATACTATGGCCTCTGAATGAGGGGTAGGAGTAACCCCCACCCAGGCCTACATGGACATACTACAGCAGGCCACATAGTGGGATGTCAGTTGTGATGGCTAGGAAGTCAGAAACTAATGTGTATTCAATCAAAAGATAAGAACGGTAGTACACCGGTATGGCTTAGCCAGCACGATAGGTAAGACTACTGACTGAAATGGACAGTACAGTCTTAGCAAATGTGTACAACTGTCAGGTGGGCCCCACACCCAACATAGAAATATAGTAACAGTCAGGTGCTCCCCCCCAATCCTGTGTAGAAACATAGAAATAGTCAGGTGTTCCCCCCGCTATGCAGACATGTTGCAACAGTCAATGCCAAATGAGCAGTGGATACCCTGCAGATACAGCATGCTACCTGTCGGTGTACAACACAAAGGTCAGCTGTGCAGTACAAACCACTGGACATGATCCACACATGCAAAACAGATGGCCTTACTGGGCATGCTCACACACTTGGAGAAATGAAGGCAATGTAAGTCATCAACATACTGAAAGGTTATACTGGACATGCTCACACACATAAACACATGAAGGCCATGTATGCAAACACCAGTGGACCAGACACATCCAGCGGTTGCAATTGTTAGTGCAGACACATGTTAGTATGCACCACTCATGCCTTGCACACACAGTGGATAGGAATACAGACATATATCTAAGGACAACACATTATAATAAGCCTAGGATAGATGGAAAAAGATGTGTGGAAGAGGGTCACAATATCAAGGAGCCATCCACACCTGTCCTACCCAACACACAGCCAAAGAGCCCCAAACACATCAAGTGCAGATGTCACACACTGTAGTTACTAGTGACCAGTACCTGTCAGCACCACAGACTATGTGGTCCATGTGCCAGCTGTGCAACATGGCTGTACAAGAACGTAGCCAGCTAGTTGCCCTATAAACGTACCTGTGACATATGACCCCGTGTGTGGTCGCTTGTGGCATGTCACCCCTACATGAATGGTGTATGGGCCATGCACACACCAGCCACCCCATAGCACTACCCTGGCAAGCCTGCTGAGGTTATTCAATGTGAAATACACCTTTGGGAGAGCTGTAGGCCAGTAATCTCCACGGCGCATCCCATAAATGCATACTGCTGTAGTGTGATAGATTAGTTAGGTAGGAGGTCTAAACCCAGACATGGCAACTGTGTGAGTGTGTGTCACTGTTCATGTGTGTGTCTGTCTCTCACAGACTGTGTAGAGAACAATGCCTTTTAGGCTACTCACACAACTTACTATTCACATACCCACCGTTGGCAAGGCTGCTGATGTCACCTACCTAGAAATACATCCCTGGGAAGGCAGTAGCCTAGTGAACTCTGTAATGTATCCTGTAACTGCATACTGCTGTAGTGTGGTAATGTAGTTAGGTAGGAGGTCAAACCCCAGATGTGGCAACTCTGCGTGTGTTAGTCTGTGTGTCCATGTCTGTCTGTCCCTGACTGGGTAGAGAACAATGCTTTTTAGGCTACTCACACCGCTTACAAGTCAAATACCCACCATTGGCAAGACTGCTGATTTCACACACCTTGGAATACACCTCTGGGATGATCGTAGCTCAGTAATCGCCATAGCACATCCCGTAACATTGTATGACCATAGTGTGATTAAGGAGTTAGTTGGGAGTTCTAACCTCCGATCTGCCAACAGTGTGTGTATGTGTGCATATCTGACTGTGTAGAGAGCAATGCTTTTAGGGTACTCACACCCAATGCATTTCACATAACCAACGTTGGCAAGGCTGCTGATGTCACCCACCGAGAAATACACCCCTGGGAAGGCTGTAGCCTAGCAAACTCTGTAGCACATCCCGTAACTTTGTACTACTGTAGTGCGATAAACTAATTAGGTAGGAGATCCAACCCCCAACCTGGCAACCGCGTGTGTGAGTGTGTCTGTGTTTGTGTGCATGTCTGAATGTGTAGAGAGCAATGAATTTTAGGCTACTCATACCCCTTACAAGTCAAATACCCACTTTTGGCAAGGCTGCTGATGTCACACACCATGAAATACACCTCTGGGACAATCATAGCCCAGTAATCTCCATAGCACATCACGTAACATCGTATGGCCATAATGTGATTAAGGAGTTAGTTGGGAGTTCTAACCCGCAACCTGCCAATTGTGTGTGTATACGCTGCTTGTCTGACTGTGTAGAGAGCAATGCTTTTAGGGTACTCACACCCCTTACATTTCACATACCCAACTTTGGCAAGGCTGCTGATGTCACCCACCTAGAAATACACACCTGAGAAGGCTGTAGCCCAGTAAACTCTGTAGTGCATCCCGTAACTGAGTACCACTGTAGTGTGATAAACTAGTCAGGTGGGAGTTCCAACCCCAAACCTGGCAACTGCGTGTGTGTCTGTGTGCATGTATGACTGTGTAAAGAGCAATGCTTTTTAGGCTACTCACACCCCTTACAAGTCAAATACCCACCTTTGGCAGGGCTGCTGATGTCACGCACCTTGAAATACACCTCTGAGACGATTGTAGCCCAGTAGTCTTCGTAGCACATCCCATAACATCGTATGGCCATAGTGTGATTAAGGAGTTAGTTGGAGGTTCTAACTCCCAACCTGCCAACTGTGTATGTATGCGTGCATGTCTGACTGCATAGAGAGCAATATTTTTAGGGTACTCACACCCCTTACATTTCACATACCCAACTTTGGCAAGGCTGCTGATGTCACCCACCTAGTAATACACCCCTGGGAAGGCTGTAGCCCGATAAACTATGTAGCACATCCCATAACTGCATACTGCTGAAGTGTGATAAACTAGTTAGGTAGGAGTTCCAACCCCTAACCTGGCAACTGCGTGTGTGAGTCTATGTTTGTGTGCATGTCTGACTGTGCAGAGAGCAATGCTTTTTAAGCTACTTACACTCCTTACAAGTCAAATACCCACCTTTGGCAAGGCTGCTAATTTCATGCATCTTGAAATACACCTCTGAGATAATTGTAGACCAAGAATCTCCATAGTACATCCCGTAAAATCATATGGCCATAGTGTGATTAAGGAGTTTGTTGGGGGTTTTAACCACCAACCTGCCAACTGTATGTGTATGTGTGCATGTCTGACTGTGTAGAGAGCAATTGTTTTAGGATACTCACACCTGTTACATTTCACATGCCCAACTTTGGCAAGGCTGCTGATGTCACCTACCTAGAAATACACCCCTGGGTAAACTCTGTAGTGCACCCTGGAACTGCGTACCGCTGTAGTGTGATAAGCTACTTAACTCCAAACCTGGCAACTGCATGCATGAATGCGAGTCTATGTTTGTGTGCATGTCTGACTTTATAGAGAGCAATGCTTTTTAGGCTACTCACATCCCTCACAAGTCAAATACCCACCTTTGCCAAGGCTGCTGACTTCACGCACATTGAAATACACCTCTGAGACAGTCATAGCTGAGTAATCTCTGTAGCACATCCTGTAACATCATATGGCCATAGTGTGATTAAGGAGTTTGTTGGGGGTTCTAACCCCCAACCTGCCAACTGTGTGTGTGCGCATGCATGTCTGACTGGGTAGAGAGCAATGTTTTTAGCGTACTCACCCCCTTACATTTCACATACCCAACTTTGGCAAGGCTGCTGATCTCACCCACCTAGAAATATACCACTGGGAAGATTGTAGACCAGTAATCACCGTAGCATGTCCTGTAACTGCATACTGCTGTATTGTGAATTAGAAGCATGGTAGGTTTCCATCCCCACACATGGCAGTTCTGGATGTGTTATGTGTGTCACTGTCTGTGTAGGGAGCAATGCATTTTAGGCTAGTCTCTCGCAGTCGTTTCAAATGCCCTACTTTGGCAATCCTGCTGATGTCAGTAATTGTGAAATACACTTTTGGGCAAGGACTACTCCAGTAATATCCCTGGCGTGTACTATAACTGCGTAGTGCTATAGTCTAATACACTAGTTAGGTAAGGGGTCTACTCCCAAACATGACAGGTGTGAGTGTGTGTTTGTAACCCCTATCCTGTGTAGAGGTGGTTGTGACTGTGTGACACCTGTGGCCGATGTGGAGTGGGTTTTGCATATTTCTTATATGGTGGCCATACTATATATCACAATGTCCACCGTACAGGGATAACACGTGATATGGCTGAGAGGCCGGGGTGCAGAGCCATACCCAGACACATAACATCAAGGCCAGCCAATCACAGTTAGTAACCCCAGTATTACCCAGAGCACACTCTCACCCTATGTGTCACACACACACACACACACACACACACACACACACACACACACACACACACACACACACACACACAGACATGCCTATGTAATAGCCAATATGAGGGTAGTACACTGATAGTAAGTATGGTGTGACAGTGGTGGGCCACAGAGGGCATGACACCCAGTCCATCTGTCCAATATGCACATACGTGCAGACAGTGCACCTCCCCCATGTTCCCCAATGGACACTTGCACCACCTGTGGTGCCATCACATGTGACCCACAACAGACATACCATGCCTGAGAGCATGCCCGTATGGACAGATGCCACTGACACCAAGGACCAGACGCCATCTATGTCATAGACAAAGGAACACAGACATGGCAAGTGATGCTTAGTATTGCCCACACACAGTAGTCACCCAGGTGACCGGATGGGGATACAATACCCACCTGTGTGGGCAAATGCAGACACTACATCCCTGAGCCATAATGCAGACCATCATCATGTGGCTTGATGCCAAGGTACACCCATTGCCTAGCCTTGGACAGCCGTCTGGCTCAGTCGAACACTACACACCTGTGCAGACATGCACCCATGCATGTCAGTACTGGCGCCCTGTGTGTTTGTGGGTGTGTTGCATGCTGCAGATGTTCACATCCACACTCCCTACAACCTCCATTGGCATACTGCAGCATGCTTTCTCATGTCAGACACCTTCCCACACCCTTTGCCCATACAGCCTCGGTGGGACCTGTGTGGTGCATGGGATACCTGCATAGTGATGTGATGTGGCAATCCCACAACTGATGAGTTGTACACCTGGCCCTGCCACGTGTGTCAATGTGTGTGTGTCCTTGTGAGAGTGTGGCTGTGTTGACGCTGGCACCTGTTCATGCCGACAGGCAAGTGTATGTCACCAACCGTACTGCTACTGTATCCCTGTTGCAGATGTTACTCACCATCACATATATGTTCTGAGTGCTCCCCAATAGGTAACCCATGTGGCGCATCCAATAATTGCAGCAAACTGTGCTAGCACTACATAGTTGACAGGGGTTTGATACCTTGTACTGCTAGGTGTGTGATGCAAACATGTTTTGGTTTTACCCTCCCACCCCTCCCTGACATGTATTTGCCTCTGTCTGTGTCCCCCACCCCCTTTCAGGTGGACGTGGAGACCTACACCTGCTTTGCTTAGGCAGCAGCATGTTTAATGTAAGTAATGCTCATGATTAGCTGATGGCCTCTGCATGAATTGCAGCCCTCCCCTAGCTGATTGCATGTGAAGCAGCTGTGGTAACATTCCCATAGTCAATTGTATGGAAACACACTCCAATACCTAGGAACATCATAGTGGTGGTCACCCTTTTCATCCACTGTGAGCAGGAACTAGATTTGTCGTGTGGCAAACAGCATCTCAGATGGAATGCGGTGTACCTCTAAAAACATACACTCTGGAAACAGTGGAACAAACAGGAGGTAGATGTGCCTTACCTGACTATAGACTGTAAGTGCCGCTATACTGCATTTAGAGTAATATTGCTTTAACAGTGTTTGTGTGGATATGGCTGTTGTACATGTCTCAATACCTGCCACGTCAGTTCAATGTTTATGGGAAATCTCCATCTGCAGGGTCGTCTACAGCTTGGGCAGTGTTGTATCCGTGGTTGCATATATCACCCATAGAACATTTAGCTGTCAACTGCTGAAGGTAGTGTGAGGATTGTAGTCAGTAGATGGAGAAAGCTGTGGTAGTCACAGACGTCATATCCCTCAAAGGACATATGTTGCAACAACCCTGTAACAACAGCAAATGTATGTGGTTATCACAGCAACATGTCAATATTGGCCCTATGTATGTGCTCCTAGCCACACCTCTGTCAACCTTTGTACATATGTCGTGCATGAAGTGGTGCATATGTGCTGTACACCATACTTTGTGGCATCATATCTGAGAACAAGCCACTGATATATCTAACTGCTGCACATGTTATGTACAGTAGGAGTTACATTACATGACATTAGCAGTAGGAGTTACATTACATGACATTACCTGCACAGAATGTGCAGGTAATGTCATGTAATGTAACTCCTATTGCACATGTTATGTACAGTAGGAGTTACATTACATGACATTACCTGCTCATTCTGTGGATGTTCATACAGTACTGAGGTCTGTGTACCTACGGTGAATGTCGACAGTGTGTGCAGTGTTGATATGTACCTTAGCCTGTGTACAGACTGTGATAGATGACATTGTTCTAGTTCCCCACTATCAGATGTTACATGCTGCCCCACTGTATGGTACTGTAGTAGTGTGCATGTTTGTAGGGTCAGAAACACACATGTCCCATACCACAGACAGCCACCAAACCAAACTGTGTAGCAGGCCAGTATATGTAGGGTCAGTCTGTGAATGGCACATATGAGGATGGAGTAATACCATGCTAGCTAACTATATGTGGCTGTAGCTGTGTTCACATTGGTTGTGGATATTCACTGTCACACAGGTGTATCTTGCCCTGTGCTGTGACATGCCTGTTGAGCCTGCTTTATATGCAGGTACATGTGTATTCCCCCTTGGGAGATATAGGCCAGTGTTGAGCCAGTCTGCCTGCAGCCTGCACAATGCATTGTGACATGCCTAGCAGCTGAGTGTACCTACCCAGTGGGATGTCATGTGCAGATATTAGTCAGATGTCCCACTGCTGGGCCTCCCCTAACAGTCATGTATGTCAGACAGGGCAGTGGGATGCAGTGCAGATAGATGTCAATACCTATTGTGTAGTATGTGTCCATGGCACCCCTGTACCAGCGGTCATACCGTTACAGGCCAGGCAGGGGTGTGTGAATGCATGACCTATGGTGGACATCATATACTGGTTGTTATGTGTTATACCCATCTACATGGCTGTCCACATCCATATTGTCAGGCATGGTACACATGTGTAGCACTAAGGGCTATCCTGTGACACCTGCACCTTGCATAGTATATGCCAACAGTTGTCCACATATGTGCCTATAGTCCAGCCTCTGTCCATCACCTACATACTAAGCTTTGCACATATGTCATGATGTCAGTGGTGGATCCATAGTGGGCTGGGAGTATAACACACTTCCATGTCTGCCATCAGTCCACTGCCATTGTAGCCCCCACACATATGATTGGGCTGGGGCCATATATGTGTGGGCGCCACCTACACAATACATGTGTGCCCTCATGCACTGCAGAGCCCAGTGTATATGACCCTGTATTATTGAGTCTAGGGGGGAGCAACAGAAATGACCTAGGCTGCTACAAAATGTGGGGGTATCAGGGCTGAGCTGCCTTAAGTTATCTGGATGTACAGTACCATATACTTCATCTATATACACGTTACTGACATGGATCTGGGTAATGCAGGACTACTGCCCCCTGCCATACAAACTGTTCTGTTTGTTGGTGTGCTCGTGTTGGTGTCAGTTATACCATGTTATGTAGCAGTTACAACCCATGTGGTCATATGACGTCTATACCACCTACTGTGTTTGTACAGTGTGTAGATAGTGGCTGCTGAACTACACATGTGGATTACATACTGTTGATTGTTAGGTATCCTGTGGCCCAGTGTGTCTTTCCTATTGTACAATGTGAATGGCTTGGCCTGGACAGAAACAGCTGTGAATCTTTCCAGACTACTGTATGAATGTAACTAGTCCACTGTAGCATCACTCCATTGATATAGTTGTCAGTGTCTGAACAGCTATATGGCATGGCATGTAGAACTCTAATAGTACACGATTAAAGTTTTCCATGCCTGCAAACCTGTGGGTATTGTTTTACCTATGACCTCTCTGTAGGTGTATGTCACAGGCAACAGTTGTCATCTGTATGGGTGGCACATACAGTGTCCAGTCGTTCAGGGGTCAACTGTAGGCATAGTGGCTGTTCCATATTGTGTGTTCCACTTATGTATCTTACTGTACATATAAGTGTGTGTGTATGTTTTATATATATATATATATATATATATATATATATATATATATATATATATATATATATATATATATATATATATATATATATATATTTATATATATATATATATATATATATTTATAAATATGTATACCTGTATCTGCATATCTGTGTTTGTGTATCTGTAGCCTGGTAATGTTGATGGCTTCCACATAATACATTACCCATGGGAGCCAGACTGTACTGCATGATATGTTGCCAATACCAGCCAGACATCATACAGGTGGGATGTAGTACAGGTAACATTGTGTGTTCATGTTGTCACTGGCCCTGGTTATGGGATCTCCAACACTTGGTAGTGTATTGCAGGGTGGATGTGTTTGGCTGGGGTGGTGCCTATTTCTAAAACTCATATAGTGTGTGATGCCTCTCAACCCCATTAACATAACATGTAGCCTGTTACACTTCTCTCCCTAATAACTACATGTTCCTTGCAGTACCAGCACAACAGTGTTGTACCAATGGGTCGGTAGGCATGGGAATCCCATTGAGGTCTTCCACATGTGTGTATGTGTGCATGTGTGCATATCTGTAGGGTATACCATTCCGAGTCCACATACTCCTATTACAATACACATTGCCACACAGTAGTATGGATATTGTTGTTGTCGCCCATAGGTGTGGCAACACAATGCAACACCCTACTATGCCTGTGGTGTGTGCATCACATGCATATCCCTGTGGTACCACCGTTGTGATATGCAATGGGTTGTTTTGGCATCATGGCCAATGTGTGATAGTGGGTATGTCAGAGTATCAAGATGGGTTCCAGTGTGTACAATATCTAGTGAGGGATGTGGGTGCTGTGTACACTGTCTTTACACCATGGTACACCTGGTATATGGCCCACGTACCACTCTCAGGTGGCCAATATCACCATCACCCATACAGATAACAGATAGGATAAAGCTCAGTTACACATGTGCTGTGAGCAGCCTACCTGTAACACAATAAACACATGGACTAGTTAGTTAGCAATTATACAACCAGGTCATTAAGATGGTGTATATATATATATATATATATATATATATATATATATATATATATATATCTTTTTTTTTGGTATATTAATCAAAGAGAAAAAAGGAAACAAACTCTCCTAATTTAATGGAATTATAAGTATGGTTTAATGGTGAACATAGTAAAATCTACATATATTCTGTAAAAATCTGGACACCATTAGTCTAATAAATTTCACTTAAGAAATGTTATGAATTTCATAAATATGTTTTTGTAACATGGTTTGTTGTTTAGAATAATACATTTTAGAAATATATTTATGACAGTTGATTCACAGATCTGAATTGTATTTATAATCACACATAGTTATAATATAGAACTATTCCATTAGAACATATGCAGCTCATAGATTGTTATTAATTATATTTACTATATACAAAGAATATGTCTTAAATGTTTCAAAGTTTTTAAAGTTTTGTTTAAATGATGAAATGAAAAATCTTTTAAATTGATAGTTGTGTAACATCTGTTAAAATATGTTATTGAACATGTTGAAATATCAAAAAATGTTTTGTAGCAATGCTCTGAGTGCCATTGAATGATGTTTTTTAGGTATGCTTTACTTCTTTTAGTCACTCAGAGTAACTAAAATTGAACTGAGCACTTTAAATAATTAACAATGTATTCAGGTTAATTGAATGATTGATTTCTGGTTTGAGCGCCAAAAAGCTTGTATAAAATAATGAGTTATTTTTAGTAAAATTACATCTGAAGAAGCGTAGTCTCTCTACGCGAAAGCGCTTATTCTCATTTTAATTGTATTATAATAAAAGACGTTTTTTGGATTACAACAGAGGTGTGCGTTCCAGTGGTGATTCCTTCTGCATTCTGTTCTACATGTGTGTCTGCCTGTTATGTGTCAGTTAATGTGTATATGATGGTGTGACACACTATGTATTTCCCATATACAATAACAAGAAAAAAGTGCTCTGGGCTAATGGAGATAATAAAAAGCTGTTTTTTAAAAAAACTCAGCTTTATTCCGCAGCACAACACAAAAGCACCATTCATTTTCCCTTCATAAATAATATTTTCCATTATAACAATCTCCCCACCCGTATCTGGTTTCATAATTCTAACTTGGGAATTATTTCTTAATTTAACCATAATCTCATTCTCCTCTTTATTAAGGTCGCTCTTATATTTAATTTTCTTTTGTGCATTCCTTACTTCTTTCTCCAAAATAATTTATAAATTCCTTAATTCGGGATGCAACGGGGGGTTATAAATAGTTCTATGTACCAAGCCTTGATTATCGTAAGTTATATTTTTTATATTATTTTTAGAAAATAAAATTTCTAAATTTATTTTTTTTAAAAAAAGCTTGATATCCAGAAGTGTTCTAGTTAGGTCCCCATGGGTGTGAGGAATATATTTCAGGCCCTTACTTAGAAGATTAGAATGTCCCTTAGTCAGAATAATATTACTGAAGTTATAAATATAAAAATCATTATAGGTGTTTTTATATCCTTCTACTACTATTTCTTCAGGATTAGTATCTATTATTAGTGGGGGTGGGGTATAATCAACTAATATCTTCCCCTCCCCCCTTCTGAAAATTTCCATTCCTATATCATTGCTGATTATCATAGTCTTCTTCTCTATTTAATGGTGGAAATTCTTGATCATAATCGTATGTATTCCATCCATTTGGTACCTCACGATATTTGTTACTATTGTTTTGCCCTTTGATATTATGTCCATAATTCTCCCATTTCATATACGGGGGCTTAGGGTAACTAACTTTATTCTCATAATCTTGCATGTCCCTCTTTAATTTATTCAGTTTCCTATTGATTAAATCACTACATTTTGCATCAATATCACTTCTTACTTTGAAATATTTCTCCTTCTCTTCCTTAATCCCAAAAATGAGACCTTCTTTAATATGAATATCCAATTCATCTATTTGTCCCTTTAATATATCTTGTTTTCTACCATTTTCTTTAATAATAAGCTTTAATACATCAAGTCCACACTTATTGAACACTTCCAATAATTCATTATGAAAAACAGAGCCTAAATGAACATTATTAGGGTATTTCCACACCCTTAGCCCTTTCGGAACTACATTCCTATTAATGCATTCCATTAAGTACGCATTTTCAATACAAAGCAATCTATATTTGAATATTAGCTTAGTAATTTTGTCCAATTTCACAGAATAAGAGTCTCCATTAGGTGGCCCACATGGGCCTCCTTTATCAATTTGAAAGCAATATTTAGCATTTAGCCATTCACTTGTATCTTTTTGTTGAAAGGCATGTACAGTACCTGTAAGTCCCTGGCTATGCAATGGCACTTTAGATTTGCTTAATAAGTCAGTCCTATTAGCATATTCTGTCTCCATATCATCCCCTTCTTGTACAAAAATCCTCTGTGTAGCCGCTGGATTGAAAGTACCACCATTCGGTTCTATCCGGTCGCCACCATCCGCAATATCGCCTATCAGCTCCCTTTTCCTTTTATGTTTAGGGCCAGCTAACCCTTCGGTTCCACTTCCCGTTGCATTTAAAATATCCAAGCAACCTCCCACAAAGGAATGACAGAGCGGCGTAATTAAGTCAATAAGTTCAGTGAGTTGGCCAATCAGTTTGCGTGATTGACCCAACTCATCCTGTTCCTTATTATTCGTTGGAGGAGCTCCCTCCATAGCCCATTCCACTTAAGCAACCACCAACAAAAAATGTGAAAAAGCACTCGAAAAGCACCAATAACAAGAAAAAAGTGCTCTGGGCAAATGGAGATAATAAAAAGCTGTTTTTTTAAAAAAACTCAGCTTTATTCCGCAGCACAACACAAAAGCACCATTCATTTTCCCTTCATAAATAATATTTTCCATTATAACAATCCCCCCACCCTTATCTGGTTTCATAATTCTAACTTGGGAATTATTTCTTAATTTAACCATAATCTCATTCTCCTCTTTATTAAGGTTGCTCTTATATTTAATTTTCTTTTGTGCATTCCTTACTTCTTTCTCCAAAATAATTTCTAAATTCCTTAATTGGGGATGCAACGGGGGGTTATAAATAGTTCTACGTACCAAGCCTTGATTATCGTAAGTTATATTTTTTATATTATTTTTAGAAAATAAAATTTCTAAATTTATTTTTCTTAAAAAAAGCTTGATATCCAGAAGTGTTCTAGTTAGGTCCCCCTGGGTGTGAGGAATATATTTCAAGCCCTTACTTAGAAGATTAGAATGTCCCTTAGTCAGAATAATATTACTGAAGTTATAAATAGAAAAATCATTATAGGTGTTTTTATATCCTTCCCCATATACAAACATTACATCCCCATTACCATATTGTATAAGTCTGTGGATGGTCTGCATGTAACACATGACGTGGTACACACCTCACCCTACAGATGGTGTCGTGTGTGCAATGGCAACCACACAGTTCAGTAGCACTACATACCTGGGTAGGGGTCTAGACACAGTGTTGCCAAATAAGGATGTGTGTGTGTATGTGGATGGGTTGACATGCGGATGTAGATTATACCTGTACCAGCAGATAACCGGTCAATTTTGCATGGCCAATAACTGTTATACATACCTGTGGCATGTGGGCAACTGTGCACCACATATGTCATGGCCATGGAGTCACCACATTGACATACTCTTGCGGAATATGACTGCAGACCATCCTCCTTCTGACACATGTACGCCTACAGCACAAATGGATGACAGTATGAGGATAACAATTGATGTTACCAACAGCTGGGATGCATCATAGTTGCATGGCTACACTACCTGACATGTATGCAGTACACATTACCCCTGACTACATTCTACACTGCAGTACATTGTGGCACTCGTCACAGTGACAGTGTGCATCAGAACCATGTTAGCCTAATAAAGTAGTT
The DNA here is from genome assembly GCF_019279795.1 of Protopterus annectens. Taxonomy (NCBI): domain Eukaryota; kingdom Metazoa; phylum Chordata; order Ceratodontiformes; family Protopteridae; genus Protopterus; species Protopterus annectens. The sequence goes on along the minus strand of NC_056726.1, from coordinate 561,446,155 downwards.
TAGATGTCATTCATTATACCAAGAATTGTTTGAATTACACATTTACAGACAGGTTTCTAAGAAACGCAAATCCTAAATGATATTCTGTATGCTACACATCTGGTTAAGGCAGGGATTTATAACATAAACTACCTTTAATCCTTCAGACATTAGTTGTATAGCTGACTATTATGCAGCTGATATTTTTACTGAATATTGGCAACTGTTCAAACAAATCAGTTTCTTAGTGAGATGGTTGGTAAAATGAGTTCACCTTGAAATTTCATCTTTATTTCTTTAAAGTAAAGGGCCCATGAGAAAATGTCTTCATGGTCTGCTTTTGTTACTTCTTCAAGTAGTAAAATAAGACAAATTTGTAAATTATAATCCTTGACAAGAAATTCAAATAGAACACTAATTAAAAAGATATGAGATAGAGAGATTTCTTAAGGCACTGTTCAGCTTCATAGGTTTTGTATTTTTTAGAGTAGAGTGTCATTACTTTTAACAATTTAATAACGAAGGGAGTCTACCTATTCTTGTATCTTGCTGCATGACACAGTCTTTGATAAACACTCTATTATAAAGGTTCTAAGGAACTGTGGCTGTGCAGAACAGCTTCAGTAATGCTCTGTCTTGGCTAGCATTTTGTTCAATATTATGTGATGATATTCTCATAATATGAATTGATATTATAACTATGCATTAGTATTAGGAAGTTTATAAATTGCTCACCCACATGGCCACTTATCAGGGCAAATTGCTTCTGTTTCATCATCAGTGAGTGATCAATATAGCCTAATGCTGTCTTTCTTCATTTTTTTTCTTTTAATTTGTCACAACTACATTCATGGGTGGACATAAAATAAACTGAATCTGGTTATGCTTTCATTTGCCTCTAATTGAAAGCATGTGAGTGATACGTAGAGATTTATGACATTTATTGTTCACTCAAACATATTTATATTATCATCTCTAGTGAACACATCTCTAAGGATTCATTCTATGGACTACATAGCTTTTGTAGTATGATTCAAGTGTTCTGAATAAACTTGTCGGTATTTATCTTCACGTATTGATACATTTCTAAATCTACTTCACTCAGTTATATTTTTAGTATGTAGGAGGGTGTTTATCTGACATAATCATTAGTATATTGATCATATCAGAATATTGGAGTCTATTAATATGTATATAAACTACTCTCAGACTAAAGAGAACTAATGTTAAGCAACATTTACTGTGTTATAAATGAGATTTTACTTTATGAATGTTTAAGTAGTGCATGATAGGATGATTATATTCTGAAAAAAGAAGTCTAATCTAATCTAAAATTAAATTGTACTACCAAATCAATACTCATTTCCATACATTATGTTAATTCATTATTAATAGTTATACAGGGAAAATAATAACTATTATTGTTAAATCTCCAAGATAAGAGAAAATGTGTACTAGAGCCCGAAAGGGGTTATTTTTTTTCTTTCTTTTTTCATGAGGGAAGTTATGGTAGGCAATCTGTTAGATTTCTTCTCATCTAGCAGATTGGAAGTATATTTCACTTCATGTACATTAGAGGGTTTACAAAAATATTTATATACTTGTTATACAAGTAATTTTGGCATTTTTCTTTTTTCTTTTTTTTTTATTGGCCTAAACTAAACTCTATTTTAAGTTATTTTACCAACATTAAAATATTGACTACAATGAGAATTATTAACACAGTAGTTACACATTTTACATTTGGTATGGTATTACAAAATATAATACAAAACAAATATGATGATAATGGACTTGACTATTTCATCCTTAAACACCAACGGTTTAAACAATCCAAGGAAAATATCTAATTTATCAAGATATATGAAATTAAATAAAGTACAAGTAGTATTTCTTCAAGAGACTCACTTCAAAACAAATTATACCTTTAGCTGGAATCCTAATGAATATATGATCTTATCTCACTTCTCATATAAGAAAAAGACTAGGGGGACTTTAATTTTATGAAAAATAAAATGTCACTATGCCTCAAATCATTTACAGATATGAAGATAAAGAAGGACTCCTAGCCATAGTAATAGTAAAATATACCAATAGACTGGACATTAGTAAATATATATTGGTTTCCAGATATTGGGGTTGGGACAATAAGAAAACACATGGATCTAATCACTAGAGTATGTAAAGGAAATTTGATTTTGGAAGGTGACTTTAATTGTATATTGGATAAATCAGAGACCACAAGCAAAATAAATGTATGTGTAAGTTCTATAGGGAAGCTACTTAAGAAATGGGAAGAAAGTTTAAATATAATTGATACATTTAGTTATAAGGAGAACAATTCATTATTATTTTCACACCAAGACCACAGATTTGGGACACATACAAGAACTGATAAAATCTTCATATCTCAAGAGCTAAATTCAAAAATAATAAAAATTTCCATAATCCCTTGTCCCTTTTCAGACCATAATTCATTAATTCTCAAAATACATACAGATTATAAAAAAAATAATTTTTATGTCAAGAATTCCAGCTTACATTACAAAATTAAAACAATTTAAACCTTGGTTAGATTCAGAAGTACAATTCTTTTAGATATAAACGAAACTACTGAAATTAATGTAATTAATCTTTGGGATACATTGAAAGCCTATCTAAATAGAAAAAAAAAATCATGGTATAAAAACAAGCTAAAAGAGTGGGAATCAGAATTATGTAACATCCAAAAACAAATTACAGATCTCACTTACACACAAAATAATCATAAAAAAGCATTGGAAGACTTAAACAAAAGATATAATGAAATCCTAACTCACAAAACTAATATAGCTGTAGAAAGGTTAAAACTTTGTTCCTATACAGTATCACCCAAACATATGCATAATTTAGCAATAAGATTAAAAAATCATTCGATTGAAAATAATATTACAAGTATTATACATGAAGGAAGGAAAAAAAACAAAAAGGTTTCGGATATAAATGATATACTAGATGCATCTAAACATTATTTCTCTGACCATTATAATGATACTTCACATATAACTAATACATCAAACTTAGACCTGAAATTAGTAAAGGTAAAGGTGATACCAGAACAGTTAAAGTTAGACATTCAAAAACAAATATCTCTAAAAGAAGTTACTCAAAAAATCAAGGATAGTAAAAGTAATAAAACACCAGGAATTGATGGAATAATTAATGAATTGTATAAGATATTTCCATCTTCAGTAATATCATTGTTTCACAAAACCTTGAATGAAATTCTAGCACAAAACACAACTCCCATTTCATGGAGATACTCCTTAATTACATCCATTATAAAAGAAAACAAAGACCCTTTACAGTGTAAATCTTATAGGCCAATATCTTTACTTAACAATGATTATAAAATCTTCATGTCAATATTAGTTAGTAGAATTAAAAAAATCATTGACACACATAAATGAGGATCAAACAGGATTAATTCATAAAAGACACACACATGACAATATACAAAGAATTCTAACGGCCATAGATTTTCTAAACAGAAACAACCAAGAAGCTCTAATAATAGCTTTGGATATAGAAAAAGCCTTTGATTTATTGAGCTGAGATTTTCTTTTTAAGGCTTTAGAATTGTTTGAATTTCCTACTAATTTTATTATGCTAATAAAGAATATTTATAAAAACAATTTGGCTTATGTAAAACGTGGCCATTTATTGCGAAGGCTATTGAAATAACTAAAGGTACAAAGCAGGGATGTCCAATGTCTCCCATCTTGTTTGCCTTAGGAATTGAATTATTTGCCTCATTATTACGCCATAACTCTAATATATCAGGCATAGATGTATATGGTCAACTCTATTCAAAAATTATGTTATTTGCTGATGATGTTTTACTCACGTTATCTGCCTTGGAGAAATCAGTATAAAAACTAAATGAAATAGCGGAAAAGTTTTATCATATTTCCGGCCTTAGATTTAACAAGGGAAAATCTAATTATATACATTTGAATAAAAAGAGAGAATTTACCTTAACAACAAATTGTGTGATAGGAAAACAAGTTCCATTAATAAAATATTTAGGAATAACACTATGTGATAATTTGGAATGTATGTTAGCCACAAATTATAGCAACATAATTAATAAAATAAAATGTTAATAGTAAGCTGGAATAAAATGTTCTTGAGATTTGAAGACAGACTACAAATAATAAAAATGACAATACTTCCAAAAATCAATTACATTGCACAGGGTATTCCTATAGTACCTAACAAGAAAATCTTAAAATAAATAAATACAATTCTATTAAACTTTCTTTGGTATCCAAAAATAAATAGATTAGCCTATACACATCATATTAGATCTTGGGAAATGGGTGGAATTAAACTTCCAGATCTAGAATCATACATAAAAGCTTCCATATTAAGAACTATCATTAATTGGATAGATCCTAATTATTTTTCAACATGGAAAACATTGCACACTATTATTTTTCTAAATGAAAATAAAATAATTAAAAATTGTATATTAATAGTATGTGGCACATATTGACTGTTAATATTCAATATAATATAACAAAACCAACAAACTTAAATTATATAAATAATATTTACAATTTATTCAGAAGATTTATATATACTAACATGGATATTAAGATATGGCTAGACTTAATAATACCCTTTAGCTCTACAAAAAATTTCTTCAATAAAATTCATAATGTTATTTTAACTAGATGGGAGGGGGAAAACTTTACTTGTTGGCAACATTGTATAGAGAATCAAGTAGTATTAGACATTCAACAAATTCAGAATAAATATGACATTCCATCAGCAGATTAGTTTATACTACAAAGCATATTATCATATGTTAAGGACCTTAACAATAAAATTATTAATTCCCCTTATAAAACTAGTCCAAATTTGATAAGTGTAATATCTGAAGTTATTTACAACAATTATAACTGGACGAATATAATTTCAAAATTATACAAAATCTTGATAACATATAAAACTAACCCTAATGCAAGATATTGGAATTTCATAGCAAAAGGATGTCACACTAATCTATCAATTGAGAGTAAAACAAATCTTTTATGATCTGTTAACTTAACATTTAATTTACAAGTATGAAAAATATGTACATGGAAATACATTCACAGCGCATTTATTACACTTGATAAACTAGCCAAATTCAATTCACTTGATAAATCCATTTGTTGGAGATGTTCTTTAAACTGTAAAGCTGATTGGTCTCATATATTTTTTGATTGTATTAATATAAAAACATTCTAGGAAGAAATTACTATTTTTCTCCAAGCTATATTCACAGATACCTTTATTTAACCAACTCTTTAGTCCTCTTAAATGTTAATGATACTATCAGAATGAATAAAAAAGATCTCCATACTAGCTGTGGCAAGGAAATGTATAAGTAGAAAGTGGAAGTCTTCATAAGAACCTACTCTGGAAGAATTCTTGAGATTGGTGGAAGAAACAGCGGCATTAGAAATCAAGGTGAAGGAATCGAGAATTTCACCTAAAACATGGACAAACAATCCTTGGGAAAAAATTTTAACTCTTATTGAGACATTAAAAATGAACCCTAAATAATTAATGTGTAACTTTATACTTTATTAATTGAATATTATAAATTTTTGTTACTAATTTCAAATATTTTATTAATTTTTTCCCTCCTTTTTCAGGTCAATTGTGCATAGTGTATATAAAGGTTTAAAATACTTGTTTATTGATGATTGCATTGTTAAACATTATATTATTTGGAAAATAAAAAATTATTTGGACAAAAAAAGAACCATGTTACCCTGTCCCTGCATCGATGTTATGGGTGACAGGGATGTGGCACAGGTATCATCATATGCACAGGGTATGTGAAAGTCATCTTAGCTGCATGGCTACGATACCTGACATGTATGCAGTACAAAATACCCCTGACTACATTCTACACTGCAGTACATTACGGCACTCTATCATCACCGTGTGCATCAGAACCATGTTAGCCTGTCCCTGCATCGATGTTATGGATGACAGGGATGTGGCACAGGTATCACCATATGCAGAGGGTGTGTTGCAGGTGTGCCAGAGGCCGAGGGTGGTCCAGACATGTGTCACCATGTGTGTGGGTGAGGGGTGTGGTTCATTGATTGGGGTGTGGTGATGTAGTGTGTGTCAGTATGGGGTCACCCTAGGTGTGGTTGCATAGTGTGTGGGTATGCATGCACACAGTTCCACCATGTGGCTGCTCTATACGGGTGATGTTGGACAGCTGCAGACTATACCTGGCAGGGTGTGTAGTTCACTGCCTCTGGCCATGGACAAGCCAACTGTGCCTGCCAGGGGTTCCATGGGCATGAGCAGGTACAGACCTTGAGGTTCTACTCTCCCAATGATGACATATGTCCGCTGGAACCACATCCCGCTTGGGACTGGCCAGGGCCATGTGCACGAGGCTTGCTGTGGTGTGGTGTGGAAAGCAGCCCCAGTGGTGTGCTGGGGCTAGTACTGCCACTACAGGAGTGGCTGGGCATCCGGGCACATCCACGTTGACCACCAGCTGCTGGTGTATCTGGCTTATGTCCACGCAGATGTCGCACCACTCCCACCACACATTCTAGCACAGACATACCACAGTTGAGGAAGCCAACCATCTCACCCTACTGTCTATCCATGACCTTGGTATATTCATGGAAGGCACCAGCGAGTTCATGGAGGTTGCTACTTACAGCTGCAAAAGCAGACCTCTGCAGCCTCAGGCCCTGTCTGGTGTGCTTTTCTATATGTGCCTGTGCCTCCATTATGGTCTGAAACATGCTCCTGGTGGTACCAGTTGTGGTGCCTCTGCCAGGGGCATGATGACCTTCGGTCCTCCCATGAGCACCACAGTGCTGATGTGGTGGCCTTCCAGACATCTGACTATGCTGACTGTGATCTGACACAGTTGGCATGGACACCACACTTTCCTGGTCATTGCCACCAAGCACCAACTGTCCCTCTGCTATGGCCACATGTGATGGGGTTTGTAGGGGCACTGTAACTGTGTGCAGGCTTGGTGTGGCTAGGAGGGTGATAGCACATGTTGGCGCAGTGTCGACCTCTGACAACCCCACCTGTGCCTCACCTATACCATCATCATCAGTGACTGTAGGACACCTACCTCAGTTTGCATGCAGGAGGGACCGTGACCCACCTCGCTACCTGTGGGAGAAGCAAATACACACACCTGTAAAGCATTGCATAACCGTACACACACTCACACACGCTCACACTGACAGCCACCTTACTACCTTATTTTCCCTGGGTTTACAAACAGTCCCACAGTTAGTTACATATTTTCCCCATCCTGCATGGCACTTGCTAATATACATGCATCACTGCTGCCCATTAACATATCATTCATCTCCATGCCTACACATGTGGTTACAACACCTGACCTGTTACTCCATCGCCTCCCTGACTTGGGTGGAGTAGGTTGTACATGGCCTCAAAGCTGTCACCCTGTATTACCCTGTGTATGAGCAGTAATGGTGTACGAGGCCCCTATATGGTTGGGGCTGCTACATTCACTACATATGTCACACACCAAAGCCTCATACTACAGTCTTGCTCAGTCCATGACACATCTGCTGCACATGCAACCCATCATGCGGACAACAGTACTACCTGGATACACTGACTGATGTGCTGTGGTAATTCCCCATTGCATTTGTAGTACTGCATATGTGGGTAGCCAGTCATCTATCTGGTGCAGGCAATATGATGTATATACCTGGTATGTACTTCACCTCCCAATGTATGCTCCATGCTACAGACCTTGTTATGCTATCAGCTGTCCTGTGTTCACATACCTGACAGGTTGTCCTGGTGTCCCATGTCTCACTCCATGTACAGCACAATTCCAAGGGGAAGTACTGCCATGTGGTCAATCCTACTATCGCCTGTGCAGACATGGACACCCACGCACACACACACACACACACACACACACACACACACACACACACACACACACACACACACACACACACACACACACACGTATACACACATTGGCATCATCCACACTCCACTAGATTGCACTTACAAACACAATCGAGACTCACACACACCCCCACACTCATATATGTGGATTTGCATAACATTTGTACACACAGTCCTCCCATTACCTTTCTGTCAACATGCATTACATATGGTGCTGAACAGCATGCAGTGCAACTATAGTGACTTCATGCTAGCGGCAGTATACATGTTTGTGAGGCATCGGCTATGTTGGTAGGTGATGGCCTTTCCACCTGTTAACACTGCACCCATGTACAAAGTGTTACTGTGGACCTGTTCTGCACCCTGCCTTGTACTGTGCACCACATCTCGCAGGTGTAGAAACCATTGATGCATCTGTAGTACTGTGTTGGTTATGTCAGCTCCAATGTTCACAGCCCCTATGTGTTGTAGCAACTCATACCTGGGATGATATATGAACAGCTATCAGTTGTGGATGCCTGATTTCTGCGTTACAGATCACAACATCAGCAGTGCATGACCAGTACATGACTATTACACTGACAACCAGCGGACCTTCCGTGGCTGTAGGGGGTGCCCTACACATGACCCAGACCTCTGCATGATTGCAAGGTCTACTCATGTGCATATCCCTTGGAGTGCACACACTGCTGTCACAAGTGCTGTGGGATCAGGGTTACGTCTGCAACATTTCCTTAACCTGATTGTGTGCAGCTGCAGCCATGGTGGTGTTGAGTCACACATGTCCCTGCTGTAGGCCATGTGTCCTGCCACACATCACATTCCTGTGGACACATTGCACATTGACAGGATGTTAGTTATCTTGCATGTGTCTATTGTACCCTTCCGATACCCCAGCATGGTCTCTACTGTGATGCAGTGCATTTCACAGTAACAAAATGTGAACGTGTACAGCATGCTGTATGGGTAGGTGTATTAGACATGTGCATGGGATATCCCATAGCTATTACATGCCCAGTTTATCATCATGCATGAACATGAACCATTCTCATCAGCTAGGGGCTGCTGCCATGGTGGTATTCTGGAGGGACCTACATAGGAGTGTGAGAAAGCTGATGTCAGTGGCCACAGCTGTGGCATTTGTTAAAGGTGAGTGCAGCATTACATTACATCAACAGTAGAATTACACAATATTACAGCTTATACACAACTGTTTATTACTACTACACAGCAGCAGACTATGTATATGAAATCTCAGATTTGCATGATGTACCTATACAGATACAGAAGCATACACAAGAGTGGGTTACCAATGTGCCCTGGGGCCTTACCTGCATATTCCTCAGCTGGTGTGTCATTGGCACCCACCTCCAAGATGTGCCCTGCCAGGTGTTGATGCTGCAGGTGGCCAGGTGCCATAAGGCTGCTGAAAAACTCCTCCACACATGTGAGGGGTGGATAGGTGGGTTGCCACACCCTGTTACGAGGTGGTCCCCCCTTACAGTAGCTGCATGCTGATGTACATGGCGAAGCAGGTCGGTGCAATGATGCTGGACCTGCTCATAGCTGCGGTTATGCAGTCCGACATCATTGACCCTGTGGACCAGCTCATTCCACGGGGTGGTCCTTTCCTGCTGGTCGTGGGCTGTCCACCCAAACAGCAGTTCGTAGTGCAGTACTAGTTGGTCGATAATGATCTCTTTCTCAGTGGTGCTGTATGGGGGAAAACGACTATGTGACATGTTTCCTGGAAGACATAAAGATGGAAACAGGTCTGAGCCATCCATACAGCAGGGTTACCATAGTTCTTAATACACATATTTGTCTCTCCCACCATATCAGCTACAAGAAATCATTCACAGACTGCAGTTATGTCAGATGCTTACCTACCATAGGGATATATGTTGTATTGTACCAAGCTCTGTGCTATGTGTACGTGCCATGCTTTGTGCTATGTGTTTGTAGCCATGCTCCCTGTGGAGACACTTAACTTTGCTGGCCTGTTACAGACTATTTCACCTGCATGCCATTGTCAGTGCCACTATATATATATATATGTGTATAAATATACATCTATGTACATATATGTCTAGATATATGTTGTACCTTGTTGATATACCTATGTCTATATGAGTGTCTGTGTATCTATACACATATACATCCACATTCTGTATCACACAGATATGTGGAGTGCATACAGACATCTGGTCCGCATTCTGTCTTTCATTCACAACTGCACTGTTCTGCCTTGCTGCAACACAGACAGGTGCCACATGTGAACACAGACTAACATTAGGGTGGTAAATATCATGTGAGATTGCTGGTATGCCTGTTACACACCTATGGCATTTGTGCATGCTACATTACACATTAACATGACTGTCCATAACTCACACACACTCACGAACACTCACACAAGTGGTGTGCTCTGACACTCATGTGTCTATCATGACGGCAGTACTTCTACCACCAGCTATTGTCCACACTAACATAACATACACAGATATTATGGTTGACATCTTTGTCATTCATTGCTGATCTGCACAGTTGACGGGTATGTCCCACTGCTTACAGGGACAGACAGTATTGTCCAGAGCAGTTGTTCAGCAGTACATCATTACAGGGACAACTATAGATGGCACATATCAAACATTCAGCATCATATATCCTATTAATCTATACCACATACTACATTAAATTACATAAAGTTATGTTTTACATACCTTTTATTTTTTAGACGGATGTGAAGCCTTCCTGGTTTTAGCTTGTAGGGTTTTGTTTCCCACTGTGTGTGAGTTTCGTTTTATCTTTTCTTTTTTTTTCCTCTCCCTCTCTCTCTCTGTCTCTCTCCCTCTCCAGTAGAGCGATTGAGTTGGTTTGAATGGATTGCAGCAAGGCTTTTGTAGGTGATGCACATGATCAGGTGATGGGCTCTGCACCAATCAGTGTGCAACAGTTGCTGACTGCGTGCAGCCTGCTGTGTAGTGATTCAGTTTACCATTGTCATGTCAACCCAATACTATAAATTGCTTACTCATGTGGGCGTTGTCCCTTTATCTTTCCAGTATAGAAGGCATCCTTCCTGTATGTGGGCAGCAGTGTTACAGATGGCAGGTTGCAGTACCTATTACAGTGGGGCTTGCAGACACAGGGCAACTACACAATCGTAAGAAGTTCCAGACCTACAGACAGAGTGAGTAGTGTTATGTGCATTGTATGCTGATGGTCTTGCAGTTTTTGCGTGTACTTAGTAGTTTAGGATGGAATGCAGTCTGTCTGCATAGCTCTCAACAGTGGGCCTATCCACATGATAGCCAGTGGATTGTCTGTTCGCTTTTGCCTGTGCACCACACAGGCCATGTTCTAGATATATCCCCGGCAATCTGTCTGTTGCATGCTATCAGTACATGGCTACTTCCATTTGTGTTCCTGATGTGTTATTCCTGCATAAGGGTATGTTGCAATGAATCCTGTAACACCAGCAAATTGCAGGGTGTGTAACAGCAATATTACATGTATGGCCCTGTGTTCCTGCCTCTGTCCTCCGCATACATGGCTGGCTTTGTCCTGCTGTGATATAGTTAGGGGTTGTTTAGTATTGGCTTATCATTATTTACTGCTAGTATTCCTGCTATCATCCCAGTCATATCGTGGACTCCCACAACATTTGTTGGTCAGGGTCCATACATGTGACAGATGCATAGACATTAGCACAGGTAATAAATGTCCCCCTAGGCCTTGACTGCAGAGTGTAAATGGCAGCTGCTGAACTACATCTGTTATTGTTTATTGTTACCTGTCTTGACAGCAAATCCTTTGTCTACAGTTGTACGAATTGACAGGCTTGGGCTGGACAGCATAGTATGTTATATATCCGCACTGTCTGCATCTACTGTTTTGTGTGGGCCTTGCAT
>NC_056726.1:561339282-561429282 GCF_019279795.1 Protopterus annectens | reverse complement strand
ATCACTGATATAAATTGTACTACAGTAAATTAGATTAACACACATAAACAAATGGTGGATCGGATCTCTTAAGATAATATAAGTATTTGCAAATAAGTTTAATTGGTAGAATCTGGCAGCAGCTCTAAAATTTATTGAGGCCTGGCATACAAACAGTAAAACTTGCCAGAATGTTGATATCACATCTTAGCTCTGGAAAAGCAAAAGTGCTTTTAAAACTAATGTGCAGAAAGCAGTTGTCCAAGTACAATTAAAAAAACAGCACAAGTAAAAAAAAAAAAAAAAAAAAAAAAAAAAAAAGGTGCAACCTATGTACTCGTTTTTTGGGCTTGTAGAGGCCAGAAGAGGAGGGTATGAATATGCTATAAGCTTGTCACAGTACGTAAGTGGCAGTGATGAAGGGTATACAATGATATACAAGAGGGGATATGACTGAGGGACAAGGTCTGCCCTTATTAATGTCATTTCCAACTATTATCTTTATAAACAACTCCAGACCAGAAAGCACTGCTCATCATTAACTGAAGATGAGTTATTGATAAATAATAATAGAATGGTTTGGCAGTTTTGAGAGTCCTTTGGCTGTCTTTTCATGTTAAGGCCAAAAATGTAAAAAATAAAACCACCCATTTTACTGCATTTTAAGTTTGAACCTAAGTTAAACATCAATAAGATCACTGACTGCATAATAAATAAATGTTACTGTGAATGCAGATATATGAAATAATGTAAGTAGTGTCATAGAAAATTAAATTGGACTTGCATAGTTCCCTACATGTACATCACTACACTGCATCCTTTTAAAGGTTCTGTCTTAATATAATCTCACATGGCACCCTTTGCCAGTGGCATACAGGGATGAAGTCCAGACTATAGGCTGGACAGTCCAAGTCTGATAAACAGCTCAGGTGTTTGATGGCACAGACTTGAGGGATGGGCATGCCCATGGGGGGGTGTATGCTCAGACATAATTCCACACTTGATCTGTGGTGGAGGCCAGAGATAAGCAGGTAGTCCTCTCTATGGAGGGGGGGGGGGGGTTTGACCTTGGCTGAATCACCAGATGAGATGTGGACAGAAAATATGAGTCCATTATATGTCATGCCATTGGATCATGTGAGTGTACATGGGGGCAGAGTTAGGTACATTAACATGAAAACACTCTTTGGCTTCAGTATGATGCTACTGCAGGTGCCTTGACCTCCTTACCTGCCACAAACATTGGGAAGGTAAGGAGAGTTTTTCAGATATGGGAGGTGGACAAGGACAGGCCCTTTGAGTAGCTGGTTGTTAACTGTGAGAAGCCAAAAATATATCTATCTCAAACTGTTTGCTCATTCCACTTTCTGCCTATGTTAGATGCATTCTTTCCTCCATTATTTTTTAGATGGCTTAATCACCACCACACCAATCTGCCAGGTCAGGTGTATTCCATATTGAATTGCCGTATGCTGTGTAGGCACCTTTTGTGGATAAAATACATGCCCAGTGAGTTACTTTAATGTGAAGGGATACAGATTTACAAACAGGAGCTGATACAAAGATGCTGGAGAATAAAATCAGTAGTACTACTAAAAACTAGTGTCATGAAGTTCTCACAGTAATATATACATTTCAAAAGCTTGCAGTTTGCAGCATTTCAGTCCTCCATGGCAGCAAAATAAATGGATATGCACACCGTGCTACATCACTTTCATTCATGTCAGCTGACTCCACAATAAAATAAAATAAAATAAAACTAGTAAAATTGTAACACAAACATAACACAACACAAATCTGGAAAATGATAAAAAAAAATTGCACAAAGTGGCAAGTCCCCCTTTGCAAACTCCAAATATCCTTACTAACCACATTGCCAAAAAAAACTGTGGAAAAAGGGTAAACACCCTAAGAAGTATATATATATATATATATGCCCCATATTTACAGCACCCTGTTGTAATATTGACATTTCTGTTTCATTTATACTGGTTTTTTCCTTGGGGCTATAAACAAATTATGCTTTTGTATCATATTGTTCTATTTACCCTTTTAATGGAAAACAATTTATTCTGATAGGAACTCTTGACATTACAAAATGCAGAATACATACATTACTAGGTTCTACATGGGTAATTCTGCACACAACCTGCATGTGGAACAGCTATACCTACACCTAACAAAACACCAATTTAGGTGCAAGTGCAATCAGGCATACAAGGGTATAAATATGACTTTTTTTAAATGTCCATCTAGTATCCAGTAATTGTGCATTGTGTCCTTGAGTACCACTAGTTGAAACATGATGCACATAGCATCCGTGGTTCTTTATTTCAATAGCTATACATTATCTACTGCTAACATAAATGCTGGTGACAGATGTCCTTGGTATTCATGAATATCTGAGAGTGAATTACTTCTCTCACCCTATTTTTTGCATGTATATATTTTTTCCTTGACTGAGAATTCCCCTCACTAAGAAATTTATTGCTCTTAAATTCCTTAAAAGTTGGCTTCATAAAATTGGGAAATAGGAAGTCGGCATTCGTAGCAAGACTTTTTGTGGACTCTGGAGACAAAGACAGGATGTTTGAGACTCTGGAGACCTCATATTTTACTTTTAGCTTACTGGCCATACCACTGGAGTTTTCATCATAAAGCACATTTATCTGTCAGTTCAGCATAATGTTAGAGCAATTAGCATCAAACTGTTAGACTTTTTTCTGAACTTTTTTTCTGAACTGGAAACAGACTGTCATTCCACTGGTATGTAGAACTACAACATCACGGAAACAAATACATTTCCAGTTGTTGCACACTTTAATCAACACCTCTCCCCAAAACAAATCTCTTGTTTTCTGCACAACCCAACAACCTTAGTTTTATAATAAACTTTACTTCAAGACATAACTCAAGAAGAAGAAGTTGTTTGAAATAGTTTGCTTGTCCACCTCTGTTTTACGAACTCAGTACTGACTGATTTTTTTTTAACACTGGTTTACAAGCAGAACTATTCCACAAATATGAATATATCCAGGACACTGACAACTTCCATTTAATTATATTCAGCAACTCAGTCATTTTTGGAAGGTATATTTATTTGACCCCCACCATTCACATTTATAATTAATGACTTTAGAGTTATGGAGATAATATCAACATCGCTACATCTAAATCCAACAACTTCTGCAAGTACAACACAAATTTCCTGTACTGCTTCTTGAAAAGACATTACAGGCATGTAATTAATAGTCATGATCAACTCTACAAGAAGCAAGGCATGCACAGAAAGCTGTCTGATGTTTATGCATTCATCAGTTTGGCATAACTAGAAACATTTGGCTTGTATGAGACCGGGTTGTGGTGATGACCTTTGTCATGAGACACTAAAGGGACTTATTAACACTGATGCGAAGTAAAAGATGAAGAGTATCAGAAAATCCAGAGAACGAGATGCAGCATCTTTCAGCATATAAATGATAAGTAAAGACGCGGGGAGCTGTTTGCAATGAGGTTAACAGAGAGCAGCTTAAGATAAGCGACTTAGGGACACAAGTGGACAGTGGTCTCACCTTTGATAACCACTTCACCACAACAGTCAGGAAACCCTTCTATGTGGCACACCTCATCATAAAGGGCTTTTCATCCAGAAAAAAGGAGGTCATTGTCTCACTGTACTCATCCCTCATTAGACCCATTATAGAATACAATGCCCCGTTTGGTAAGTACCTCTCAAGACATCTGCAACAACTGGAAAGGGCACAGAAATACCTCACTAAAAGAATCACAGGATAAAGCAGATGCCCTATGCTAACCATCTAAAAAAACTCCAGCTATACTCTGTCGCATATCGTCTACTCAGAGGCAATCCCTGCTTAACATACAAGGCCATGTCAAACCCAGAGCTGTTGGATATGCAACATCCCAATCCTTTAGAGACACACGCTCCAGGGATCTAAACCTTGTCATCACAATGAACAAAACATACTGGAGGAATAGGTTCCTGACCCAGAGACCCCCCAGACTCTGGAATACACTGCCCATAAATGTCAAGCAGAGCACCTCTTTGGCTCTCTTCAAAAGGAACCTTGACGATTGGATGGGAGATAGGAAATTCACCCCAGGGATCACGCCAGTCGACCCGCTAGACAGGGGTCCAGGGGAGTAAATATTGCCGGAAGAAATAGCCAAGGAATTGTTATGGCTAGGCTTGTATAGGCCCTAGGGCCAATAGCCTAGTACCAACCTACGAACCTATGAACCTATAAGATGCAGAATTTTACAGAACATTAATAATATATAAGAATGTGAGGGTAAAGTTTGAAACTAGGTACACAGGGTACAGTTTGTCAACACTGTGAAAAAGCATTGTTTTCACAGATACAGGAGGATGCTTGCTACAGCCCTTCTGAAGAAACTGTGGAATTAAAAATGGTGAAGAAAATAAAGAGATCATGGGACAGACTGACAATTTTGTGGAGGTTGCAAAGAATTATATTTCTTATTCTAATTATTTTTTTTAATTATATTATATTTTTTGAGGGTCAGCTTACCTGGTGCATGGAAGGGGAAAATGATGTTAGTTAAGTGTTTTTTGTATGCTGCCAAATTATATGTGCTGTGATACTAAGCAGTTAGAGGTCAAGATATTCTGCTGTTACCTAATCTTACAAAAAGTGTCAGTGGTCAGTGCATTATAAACTAAATTACTCAACCTTTCTTTAACATATTTGTTATTATGCCAGATTACATATTTTACATTTTTGTAGGTCTTTTTGTCTTTATACCATATAGTAGGTTGGATGAAAGCTAACAGGGTAGGTAAAAGGATAAGACATGTACCTATGCCTAGCATTATGTGTTAAAAATGTTTTGTTCCTTAATATTTCCTAACTACTAAGCCTCATCTTCCTACCCCACTCCTCTTCTCTCTCCATCCATTTTATTATTCTGCTGTCTCCAACTAACTCCATAATTGCATCACCATAGCCTGGTTCATTAATGTAACCTAACTCCTGTCTGTCCTCTCTAATGTCATCTGTCATGACCCCCCCTATCTGCTTTCGATGTTGTTGTTCCTCTGTTATACACATTAAATATCTCCCTTATGTCCTACCGCTTTGTACCACCCCCCCCATCTTTAAACATTCCTAAATGCCATCTAGTTCTAAAGGTATCTAACTAGGAATTCTCAGAATGTCCCCTCCTATCCTTGACTTGGAATTATGACAGACCCCTGGATTCAGCTAGCCCTGCATGGTGTACAGGAACAGTGCAGGAGCTCCTGGAGACAATATGGCCACTGTGTGATCCAGGAATAAGCTGCAGGGATGTGCATGAGTGCTCCTGTACTATTCCTGCATGGACACAGCTCCTGTATGCAAATTACCCCATTTGCAGGTGAAAACCATGGAAGGGCCCATCTCTATACCAGAAGAATGCAAAGTTCCTATAATCACAGCTGCACAGGTAAAAAACACACTTTCCAAAGCCAAGAACACAGCATCCATGGGACCTGACAATATCCCAGGCTGCGTTCTACACAAACTACAGAATGAACTGGCACCCAACCTTAGTGCCATGTTCAATCATAGCCTCACCTCAGGCTTTGTACCCACTGAATTGCACACCACAACGGTTATCCCACTCCACAAAGGGGGAGCCATGACGGACCCCGGGAACTACCACCCCATTAGCCTGACAAGCCTGGTCTGCAAGGCCATGGAATGTATCATCGTGGAACTCATAAACAAAGACATTGGTAATCTCCAAACTCTGGACCCTACCCAGTTTGGATTTGTAAAAGGCAGATCATGTCTCCTAAACCTGATTGACTTCTTTGAAGCTGTCACCAAAGCCATAGATGAGGGTAAAATGGTTCACACAGCTTATCTAGATCTCGCCAAGGCTTTCAACACCATCCCCCACTCTGGAATTATAGATAAACTCACTAAACTAGGTATAAATCCCTATGTCACAAGATGAGTTGCCAACTGGCTCACGGACAGAACCCATACTGTGAAAGTAGCGGATTCCAAATCCAACATCAGACCAGTGACAAATGGAGTACCACAGGGTTTAGTCCTGCATCCTCTCCTGTTTGGTATCTACTTCTCTGAAGTGCAGGCCAACACAGAAGGTCTTTGGCTAACAAAGTTTGCAGATGACTGCAAACTAGGAGCCATAATCGAAACTCCTAATGATGTGGACAAACTACAAAAGGGCCTCACTGAGACAGATACCTGGTGTCAAAGCCATGGCCTGAAGCTCAATGCCAAAAAGTGTATTGTCATCCCCTTTGGTAAAAACTCTGTACCCATGAACTACCACATAGCTGGTAGTCTACTTAATGCTGAAAATGTGATAAGAGACCTTGGGACACAGGTGGACAGTAGTTTCTCCTTTGATAATCACATCGCCACAGTGGTCAGGAAATCTTTCTACGTGGCTCATCTCATCACAAAAGGATTCTCATCCAGATAAAAAGAGGTCATTGTTCCCCTCTACTCATCACTCATTAGACCCATTATAGAGTACAATGCCCCTTTTGGTATGTACCTCACAAGACATCTACAACAACTGGAAAGACCACAGAAATACCTCACAAAGAGGATTACTGGCCTCAACCAGATGCCCTATGCAGACCGTCTCAAAAAACTACAGCTTTACTCCATCGCATATCGTCTACTCAGGGGCGATCTCTGCCTAACATACAAAGCTATGTCAAACCCAGAGCTGTTGGACATGCTCCACTTAAAGAAATCCCAATCCCTCCGAGCTACATGCTCTAGGGACCTAAACCTTGTCACCACAATAAACAGAACATGCTGGAGGGATAGATTCCTGTCCCAGAGTCTTCCCATACTCTGGAACCGACTACCTATCTATGTCAAACAGAGCTCCTCATTAGCACTCTTCAAGAAACATCTTGATGATTGGATGGGAAATTGGAAATTCAACCCGGAGATCACTTCTGTGGCTCTGCTCGACAGGGGCACAGGAAAATAATTTTCTTGGGTGGCGAAAGCCAGGGTACATTTTTTGGCTAGGCTTGTATGGGCCCTAGGGCCAATAGCCTAGTACCTACCTATGAACCTATGAACCTATGAGGTGAATTTGCAATCCAGGAAGCTGTCAGCCGACCGTGCAGGACTAGTGCAGTGTGCAGAAATGTACTCGGTTAGTAACAGAGTACATTTCTACAAACTACAAAACAGAGCCATGACAGCTCCAAATAAAGTGTGTATATTATGTGGAAACCATGCCAATGGCCAAATATATGGCCAGTGGCATGGAAAACAGTTGCAAAATAAAAAAAAAAAATAACTTTTATTTGTTTAGCTGATTTAGGCTGTTTAAGCGTAGGGCAGTGGCGTACAAACGGGATCAGGCCGAAAATATAAAAAATAACCTGAAATAAGCATTCTAACCAAAATCATTATTTTGCCATTATACTCAATGGCAGGCAGAAGACAACATGACCAGTGAATAGTGGTTGCTAAGGGGGAAGTCTCAGTGTGGGACCTGTAACTATGCATTAGCAGGCAATCCTATGCAAATGAGGGGAATGATACTGAATCACAGATTTCCACTCAATGCTAGCCAGCACCCAACAGTGTAAGTGCAGGGATAGCATGGTTCAAGCCTAAGAGTTAGCTGACATCATAGGGGTGTGTGTCAGGCATACTGTAAGTATATTGGAGCCCTGTGGCTTGGGTTTGCTTTTAGCTTAGCAGAGCTACGCAACGGGGTATGTTTGAGGCTTCCTAGCACTATTTACATTGCCTAAGCGGGTGTGCATGCCGCGCACCATGTTTTAAAGGAAAAAAAAGTAAACCAGGAAATAGCAGCTCTGTGCACATTTGAGCACAGTGTTTGTGTGGCGCACCCCTGGGCTTAAACAGGAAGGCAATGGGAAGGGAAAACAGCAATAGGAATGTAATCAAGGAGAACTAGCATAGCTGGCAGGTTAAATGTATCAGAATTAGCCAATTACACAGGCAGCACCCCAGCCCAGAACACTACTATAAACTATGCAAACACCTTTCCCTCTGTTTTTTTCCCACATACTCTACACCACCAGTGTATACAAGCAGGGAAAGTTTAACAAACAAAAAAAAAATGTTAGGGGCTGCAGCAGCTATCATACATCATCATGTGGAAGAGGCTGAGGGTGGTAAGGATGAGAATGCTGTCAACCAACCCTCAGTGAGGAGCCAGAGAAGAGTGTACTGACCCAGGGTAACCTACCAGGGGCTACATGAGCTGGAGATAGTGGAGCGCTATAGGGTGGACAGGGACTGCCTACAGCAAATTGTTGAGCTGTAGCTGTGCTGGCCACTCCTGACACACAGAACTAATAGAGGGAACCCATCCCGGTGAATACCAAGGTATGTGTAGGCCTAAGAATACTAGCCACAGGTACATTCCAAAGACCAACTGGGGATATCATGGTAATTTCACAGGCATTAGCATCCAGGGTACTCCACTAGTTCCTGGATGCCATGTCTGCAAATGCTGGTGAGCAAGTATATTTCCCAACATCCATGAGGCGTTGGACAGCAATATACGTCTCTTCCACCAAATAGCAGAATACCCTGAAGTAGTGGGTCCTATAGACTGCATGCACATATGCATCAAAGCACCACCTGATGAGCAGGGTAGGGTCTACATCAACCACAAGGGCTTCCCCTTCATCAACTGCCAGGTCATGTGCGATGCCCAGGGCATTATAATGAATGTGTGTGCTGGCTGCCCTGGAAGCTATCACAACTCCCACATCTGGCATCTGATGCAGCTGTACCACAGATTTGCCAATGGGGAAATCCCTTACGGTCACCTAGTGGGGGATGCTGGTTATGCACTGGAGCTGTGGCTGATGACACCCATCAGAAATGCATACACACCCGAATAAGAACTCCATAATGAGGCACACGCACAGTCCAGAATTATAATAGAGCATGTGTTTGGGATGCTCAAGTCATGGTTCCGGTGCCTGGATACATCCGGTGGAGCCTTGCAGTACTCACCACCTACATGTTCATAGGTTCATAGGTTGGTACTAGGCTATTTGCCCTAGGGCCTATGCAAGCCTAACCATAACAATTCCCTGGATATTTCTTCCCACAATATTTACTTCTCTGGACCCCTGTCTAGCAGGGCGACTGACATGATCCCTGGGGTGAATTTCTTATCTCCCATCCAGTCATCAAGGTTCCTTTTGAAGAGGGCCAATGAGGTGCTCTGCTTGACATGTATGGGCAGTCTATTCCAGAGTATGGGGAGTCTCTGGGTCAGGAACGTATCCCTTCAGCATGTTTTGTTCATTGTGATGACAAGGTTTAGATCCCTGGAGCATGTGGCTCTGAGGGATTGGGATTTCTTTAAGTGGAGCATGTCCAACAGCTGAGGGTTTGACATGGCCTTGTATGTTAAGCAGAGATCGCCTCTTAATAGACGATATGCCACAGAGTATAGCTGGAGTTTTTTTAGACTGCTTTAGGCCTGTGATTTTTTTTAGTAAGGTATTTCTGTGGCCTTTCCAGCTGTTGCAGATGTCTTGTGAGGTACATACCAAATGGGGCATTATACTCTATAATTACTCTATAATGGGTCTAATGAGGGATGAGTACAGTGGGACAATGACCTCCTTTTTTCTTGATGAAAAGCCCTTAGTGATGAGGTGTGCCACATAGAAGGATTTCCTGACTGTGGTGGCGATGTGGTTATCGAAAGTGAGAGCACTGTCCACCTGTGTCCCTAAGTGTCTCATCATACTTTCGATGTTTAGTGTCCTGCCACCTATGTGGTAATTCATGGGTACATGTTTTTTTCCAAAGGGGATAACTATACATGGCTCTGGCACCAGGCATCTGTTTCTGTTAGGCCCTTTTGTAGAATATCCACATCATTTGGGGATTTAATAATGGCTCCCAGTTTGCAGTCATCTGCAAACTTTGTTAGCCAGAGTCCCTTAGTGTTGGCCTGTACTTCAGAGAAGTAGATGCCAAACAAGAGTGGTCCCAGGACTGAACCCTGAGGTACTCCACTTGTCAATTTTCTGGAGCTGGATTTGGAGTCGTCTACTTTTACAGTCTGGGTTCTGTCAGTAAGCCAGTTGGCAACCCATCGAGTGACGTAGGGATTTATGCCCAGCTTAGTAAGTTTATCTATGATTCCAGAGTGGGGGATGGTGTCGAAGGCCTTGGCAAGGTCCAGATAGGCTGTGTGAACCGCCTTACCCTTGTCCACAGCTCTGGAGACTTATTTGAAGAAGTCAATCAGATTCAGGAGACAAGATTGGCCCTTCACAAACCCAAACTGGGTGGGGTCCAGTGTTTGAAGGTTGCCAATGTCTTTGTTTATAAGTTCCATGATAATGCGTGCCATGCCCTTGCAGATCAGGCTTGTCAGACTGATGGCATGGTAGTTCCTGGGATCCAAGGCGGATCCTCCCTTGTGGAGCAGGATAACTGTAGCTGTGCATCACTCAGTGGGCACGAAGCCTGAGGTGAGGCTATGATTAAACATGACACTTAGGTAAAGTGCCAGTTCATTTTGTAGTTCATGTAGAACACAGCCTGGGATGTCATCTGGTCCCATGGATGCTGTATTCTTAGTTTTGGAGAGAGCAGTTTCTACCTGTGTGGCCATGATTACCGGAATTTGGCAATCTTTTGGTATTGAGATGGGCCCTTTAGAAGGTGAGAGGGGGGTGAAGTTGGCACTAAATCGATCTGCCAGGATATTGTCAATATCCTTGGGATCAGTATATTTAATGCCATTCGGTTGTAGCTCAGAGCAAATCTGAGCATTGCCATTTAGATTCTTGACATAACTATAGAATGCCTTGTGGTTGTCTTTGGAATGTTTGGCAATTTTATTTTCATAACTAGCTTTTGAGGATTTCATGAGGGATCTCAGCTTTTTACTGAGGCTGGTGAGGGAGTTTTTTGCATCCTGGGATTTTCCTCTTTTTTGCAACAGTTTCTTCCTTCTGTTGTTTGTTTATAGCAGGGGACCACCAGATTGGCTTCCTTTTTTTGGAGAAGAGCATCTTGATTCTATTTGGGATGGCACGATTTATGCACAAGTGTATGTGCTCGTACAGTGCCTTAGTGTAGGATTCTGCAGTCGAACTTCCAGATCCCATCTACGTGGGTGTCATGAAGTTTGTCACTTCTGACTTCAGTAGCATGAAGTTGGCTTTGGAGAAGTTTTTTAAGGAATTTTCCTTACTGGAGGGTGGGATGTGGATGTCAAGGGTGATTTGCTTATGGTCAGACCTGACCAATGAGGGGGTGACCACTGGTGTGGAGCATCTATCTCCCATGTTGGTAATGACCAGGTCTAGGATATTGGAGCCCCTGGTGGGACAATGGATTAGTTGATCCAGGGTGTTGGAATTTATGAATTCCAAGAACCGTTGGGAAAAGGAGTTGGTAACCCGAGTAGTTTTCCCAGTTAATGGCAGGGTAGTTGAAATCACCCAGTATTAGGGTGTTTGGTTGTATCTTAATATTTTCCAGTATGTTTAGGAAGGTGTAGTGAGAATCTTGGGGCATGGTGGGGGATCTGTAGCAAGCTACAATTTGGATTGCAGTCTTACCTAGTGTTAGTTGCACCTGAAGAATTTCAGATGCATTTTGTTGGGCAACTACCCTGGAGGTGTGAATATCCTTGGTGAATATGGACACTCCTCCACCTTTAGTGTTTCGGTCTTGGTTTTGTGGCCGAAAAGTGTGGTAAGAATTGTAGCCTGGCATTGCAGGGGTGCTCTCTAGAGCCTTGAACCAGGTCTCAGTTACTGCACAGATATCGATGTTCTCCATGTACTCAAAATGTCATCATATGTGCCATGCTGCACAATATGATCCTGCAGAACAGCTGCAGCAGGAACAGCATGGGGCAGGGCCACACAACCCCCACCATTGCCAAGGCCTGCACAGGCACAGAGTGACTCGGAGGAGGAACAACCTGAGCCTGCCCCAGTAGAGAGAAGGAGGTGTCCCCAGTATGCCATGGCCTTGGCAAAGAGGCAATGCATAGCACATACACTGACACAGTAAGGACCCAGGGAATAGCACCTCTCTCTGACTCACACATACTGTAAAAGGGATGCCAAACATGACACTACCTGTGCTCAACCATGTATAGGGAGTGTACTATGTGCATCCGACATAGGCAACCCTCCAGCACCATCCTCAATACTGGCACAGCCACAAGGTAAGTCACTCTTCCTACCAATTGCCGAATGGAGTAGTATGTGATGTTACTTGTATCTACAGTATGGATGTGAGCATATAAGGGAATAGGGTGGCTGAATGGGATGCCAGCAGATAGCAGACACCTATAGTGGTAGCATGAGATCTGTAACAAATACTGGTGTCACCATAGTAGCCATACTACACATGGTGACAAAACCCACTGCAGGAAATGTGCTGGGCCACATGTGTGTCCATATGACACACACATGCCAGTCAGGGAGGCTCACATACCCAACAACAGTCTCCGCCAGCAGGATAGGTGTAGAAAAACACAGACAAAGACTGTGCTAAGGCCTCTGATTGATGGCTATGGGTAACCACCCCCTCAGGCCTACACAGACAGAATACACCAGGTCAGGCAGTGGGATGTTAGTTATGAAGGGTAAGAAGTCAGAAACTGAAATGTAGGTCAATCAAACCTAAGACCTGTAGTACACTGATATGCCTCTAGTCAGCATGATATTTTAGAATACAGAATGAAATGGAGTACATGACATACCAGTCCAGTCATAGCAAATGTGTACAAGTGTAAGGTGTGCCCCCCCAATCCTATGTAGAAATGTAGTAACAGTCTGGTGTGCCCCCAATCCAATGTCGACACGTAGTAACAGTCAGGTGTGCCCCTCCAATCCTATGTAGAATTGTAGTAACAGTCAGGTGTGCCCCTCCAATCCTATGTAGAAATGTAGTAACAGTCAGGTGTGCCCCTCCAATCCTATGAAAAATTGTAATAACAGTCAGGTGTGCCCCCCCAATCCTATGTAGAAATGTAGTAAAAGTCAGGTGTGCACCCCAGTCCGATGTAGAAATGTAGTAACAGTCAGGTGTGCCTCCCCAATATGATGTAGAAATGTAGTAACAGTCAGGTGTGCCCCCCCACATTCCTATGTAGAAATGTAGTGACAGTCAGGTGTGCCCCCCACATTCCTATGTAGATACGTAGTGACACACAGGTGTGCTCCCTCATTCCTATGTAGACACATAGTAACACACAGGTGTGCCCCCCAATCCTATGTAGAAATGTAGTAACAGTCAGGTGTGCCCCCCAATCCTATGTAGAATTGTAGTAACAGTCAGGTGTGCCCCCCCCAATATGATGTAGAAATGTAGTAACAGTCAAGTGTGCCCCCCGCATTCCTATGTAGAAATGTAGTGACAGTCAAGTGTGCCCCCCGCATTCCTATGTAGATACGTAGTGACACACAGGTGTGCTCCCTCATTCCTATGTAGACACATAGTAATACACAGGTGTGCCCCCCAATCCTATGTAGAAATGTAGTAACAGTCAGGTGTGCCCCCCGCATTCCTATGTAGACACGTAGTGACACACAGGTGTGCCCCCCAATCCTATGTAGAAATGTATTAATAGTCAGGTGTGCTCTCCCATTCCTATGTAGATACGTAGTAACACACAGGTGTGCCCCTCCAATCCTATGTAGAAATGTAGTAACATGTATGTGTAGGTATAATAATAATGGAGCACAGATTACCTGAGCTGGCCAAGGTAGCAGGATAGATTGTAGCATGTGTACAATATGCAGGTCTGCGTATGTTAGGTTGGTGTGTGTTGTATATTGTGTGAGAGGAGTCAGTATGTATGCATGGTGAGGTTTGCCCTGGTGGCCATTGCCCAGTATTGCAAATGACAGGGCCAAGTCCTCACAACTGCCGTGCCAAACACAATGCTTCCCAGTATAACACATTCTAGCAGTAAGCCATTGTAAATGTTTGGAAGTAATATGTGTAACCATCTGAAAGATGGACATGGCATGACTGTCGGGCCAGATATACAAGCTGTACACAGGGGGAAGTACCCCAGACAGACACTGTATAATATGTAACTTTCAAATGGACACATGCTTGGAATTATACATACAGGTTTGCAGCACATTATCTGGGCTTGTAGTAGGGAATACTGATGTCATCTGGCCAAACTCTGGCAGACCACAAAGGTCATAGGAATGATGTATTGAGAAACAGCTGATGTTCCTGCACAAGCCAGCATAAGTGGAATGCCCCATGCATATCTGTGAGTCAGATGCAAGTAGTGTCCATAGCACACATGCACCCAGCTCACCCAACCACCACCCACAGGTACCTCTCCAGTCTTATCCCTGCTGTTGGGAATGAGTGCTATATGACCCCCACCTGTGTATGGCAATAGTGAAAGAATGCAGCATGCAGAGCAGGTGTCCCATGCAGGTGTGTCCCTAGCTGTAAGCAGCACCCTGCCAGCATCCACACTACTGGATCAATACTGACAGAAAGTATTGGCATGAACACCTAGCACACCTACCCTGTCACCCCAGGGGAATATACTGTATTGCAGTCTGATGCTGTAGGGCTAACTTAATGCAATGGCCTGCTACAGCTGGCCTCCATCACTACCAAATGGCCTACAGTCCTCTGCCAAAGGCCTGTATCTCACCCGTACTGCCAATGTATGTTATGTCATGGACTCCCAAATAACAACATAACACAGTCCACAGAACCCATATGCAAGGCCATGTGGACAAACCACAGTAACACGTCTACCATGTCCTATGGCATAAACTGTGGACCAACACTAATATACTGCTGTGATGAGGTGAGAACTATAGGGAAAGTACCAGAGAATGTTTGCAAAATGTATGGAAGAGGATAGAATACTAGACTAGGGGGGTGGGAGCATGAGCAGCATGGAGTGTGCAAAGTATGAAACACAGCAGTGTGCACATACTATCCCTGGCTGCAAACACAAGAATGGGTGGCTACAAACCTGCTCGTAAACCACAATGTGTAGGGGTAATGTCCTGAATTATGACCCCTGCCCCTGGGTAACCTGTGTGAATCTGTACAACTGTGAGGTATTGCCACAGCAAGATAAAGCCATGCTGTCACATTGATGGATGTACAAGTATGGGATCCTCTGTCAGCAATGTACCAAGGTGCTGAACCAGTTACACAGACCCAGCAGCAAGTGTCTGCAGCTCCCCCTCCAGAATGGCATGAGTGTGCAAGAATATGTAGGTGTTTGACCACAATACTGGACACAGCTGCATTCACCTTGTGTTCCCCAGGACATCACTGCAAGCAAATATGTCTACCTGACAGGATTTGATGACATAAAACATCACAGTGTATGACAGTACACATGTCTGAATATCTCTGCTAACAGCAGCACCATGTAACAGAAGCAGCACAGACACAATTACCTACAGTAACCCACTATCATTTGCCCATTTTGACATATATTGTCAATTGATCTACAGATATCCTGCAGAAACAGTTTGCTAGCTGTATGTGTAGAACACAAAAGTCTGCACTGGAGTACAATCTACCTGGAATGGATTCACACATTCAATACAGGAAGTCATACTGGGCATGCTCCCACACAACAGAAATGAAGGCAATGCCAGACAACAAAATACTAAAAGGTCATACTAGGCATGCTCACACACTTAAAGAAATGAACCCCATGTCTGGCATCAACAGTAGACCATACATATCTGACAGTTGCAGATGTTAGTGCATACACTCGTCAGTATGCACCAGTCATGCTTCGCACACACATTGGATAGGAATACACACACATATATCCAAGGACAGCACACTACAATATGCCAAAAGTACACATACATAGATATGTGGAAGAGAGTGACAGTGACAAAGAGCCTTCCAACATGAGGCCTGTCCCACCCAGCACACAGCCAATTGGCTACAACCACATGATGTGTAAATGTCACTCACCATAGACATTTGCCTTTGGAATTCCTCAGCATTATACACTCTGTGGCGCTAGTGCTAACTGTGCAACATGACTGTACAAGTCAGTAGTCATCTAGCAGTTGTATACACGTACCTGTGGAATATAAACCTGTGTGTGCCTGAGTGTGGTGTGTCTGCCTCTAGATGAATGGATTATGACCCATGCACACATGCTGCCCTCCCCATTGCCATACTATGCCAAGCCTGTTGATGTCTTCACCTTGAAGTACACCTTTGGGGACGTTGTGGCCCATTAATCTCCGTGACGCGTCCTATAACTGTGTAATGCTATAGTATGATATATTAGTTAGGTAGGAGTTCTAATCCCAGATGTGGCAACTGTGTGTGTGTGTTTGTCTGTGTAGGGAGCAATGTATTTTAGGCTAGTCACCCTCACTAAAATTTCAAATGCCCTTTTTTGGCAAACCTGCTGATGTCATTCACTTTGAAATACACCTTTGAGGAAGGTATAGCCTAGTAATCTCCATGACATGTCCGATAAATGTGTAATGCTGTAGTGTAATAAACTAGTTAGGTAGGAGTTCTATTCCCAGACATGGCAAGTGTATGTGGCAACTTATCTGTGTAGAGAACAATGCTTTTGAGGCCACTCACAGTCACTACAACCTCCAGTGCCCTTCTTTGGCAAGCCTGCTGATGTCATTCATTTTGAAATGCACCTTTTGGGAAAGGGTAGCTCAATAATCTCCATGGCACATCATATAACTGTGTAATGCTGTAGTGTGAAAAACTAATTAAATAGGAGTTCTATTCCCAAACATGGCAAGTGTGGACATCTGTGTCTGTGTGTTAATTTGTCTGTGTAGGGAGCAATGCTTTTGAGGCCATTCATAGTCACTACAACCTCCAGTGCCCTTTTTTGGCAAGTCTGCTGATGTCATTCACTTTGAAATATGCCTTTAGGGAAGGGGTAGCCCAGTGATCTCCATGGCACATCCTATAGCTGTGTAATGCTGTAGTGTGATAAAATAGTTAGGTAGGAGTTCTATTTCCAGATATGGCAAATGTGGATGTTTGTGTGTGTGTTTGTCTGTGTAGGGAGCAATGCTTTTGAGGCTATTCACAGTCAATGCAACCTCCACTGTCCTTCTCTGGCAAACCTGCTGAAGTCATTCACTTTGAAATACACTTTTGTGGAAGTGGTAGCCCTGTAATCTCTGTGGTACATCTTATAATTGTATAATGCTGTAGTGTAATAAACTACTTAGGTAGGAGTTCTATTCCCAGACATGGCAGGTGTGGATGTTTGTGTGTGTGTGTTAGTTTGTCTGTGTAGGGAGCAATGATTTTGAGGCCATTCACAGTTACTACAGCCTCCAGTGCCCTTCTTTGGCAAGCCTGCTGATGTCATTGACTTTAAAATACACCTTTGGGGACATAGTAGCCCATTAATCTCCGTGACGCATCCTATAACTGTGTAATGCTATAGTGTGATATACTTAGTTAGGTAGGAGTTCTAATCCTAGATGTGGCAACTGTGTGTCTGTGTGTGTTTGTCTGTGTAGGAAGCAATGCATTTTAGGCTAGTCACCTTCACTACAATTTCAAATGCCCTTTTTTGGCAAGCCTGCTGATGCCATTCACTTTGAAATACTCCTTTGAGGAAGGTGTAGCCCAGTAATCTCCATGGCATGTTCTATAACTCAGTAATGCTGTAGTGTGATAAACTAGTT
Organism: Protopterus annectens; assembly: GCF_019279795.1. Taxonomy (NCBI): domain Eukaryota; kingdom Metazoa; phylum Chordata; order Ceratodontiformes; family Protopteridae; genus Protopterus; species Protopterus annectens. Next base: position 561,411,596 of record NC_056726.1, on the reverse strand, counting down.
AAGTAGGAGTTTTATTCCCAGACATGGCAAGTGTGTGTGGTGGTTTGGCTTTGTAGGGAGCAATGCTTTTGAGGCCATTTACAGTCACTACAACCTCCAGCGCCCTTCTTTGGCAAGCCTGCTGATGTCATTTACTTTGAAATACACCTTTGGGGCAGGGGGAGCCCAATAATCTCCGTGGCACGCCCTATAACTACTAATGCTGTAGTATGATAAACTAGTTATGTAGGAGTTCTATTCCCAGACATGACAAGGGTGGTTGTTTGTGTAGGGAGCAATGCATTTGAGGCCATTCACAGCCACTACAACCTCCAGTGCCCTTCTTTGGCAAGCCTACTGATGTCATTCACTTTGAAATATGCCACTGGGGAAGGGGTAGACCAGTGATCTCTGTGGTGTGCCCTGTAACTGTGTAATGCTGTAGTGTGATAAACTAGTTATGTAGGAGTTCTATTCAAAGCTATGGCAAGTGTGGATGTTTGTGTGTGTGTTTGTTTGTCTGTGTAGGAAGCAATGCTTTTAAGGCCACTCACAGTCAATACAACCTCCAGTGCCCTTCTCTGGCAAGCCTGCTGATGTCATTCACTTTGAAATACACCTTTGTGGAAGTGGTAGCTCAGTAATCTCTGTGGTGCATCCTATAATTGTATAATTCTGTAGTGTGATAAACTAGTTAGGTAGGAGTTCTCTTCCCAGACATGGCAGATGTGAATGTTTGTGTATGTGTCAGTTTGTCTGTGTAGGGAGCAATGCTTTTGAGGCCATTCACAGTCACTACAACCTCCAATGCCCTTCTTTGGCAAGCCTGCTGATGTCATTCACTTTGAAATACACCTTTGTGGAAAAGATAGCCCAGTAATCCCTGTGGCACATCCTATAATGGTGTAATGCTGTAGTATGATAAACTAGTTAGTTAGGAGTTCTATTCCCAGACATGGCAAGTGTGCATGGCTGTATTTGTCTGTGTAGGGAAGTGATGCTTTTGAGGCCATTCATAGTGAATACAACCCCCATTGCCCTTCTTTGGCAAGCCTGCTGATGTCATTCACCTTGAAATACACCTTTGGGGAAAAAGTAGCCCAGTAATCTCCGTTGTACGTGCTATAACTGTGTAATGCTGTAGTGTGATGTACTAGTTAGGTAGAAGTTCCAATCCTAAACATGGCAACAGTGAGACTTGGTCTGTGTTTGTCATTCGTATCCTGTGTGGAGGTGCCTGTAACTGTGTAACAACTGGACTCATTGGACCTATTATATGTCACAATGTCCACCTTACAAGTATAACAGATGTCAAACAGCAGAGAGGCTGGAGTTGCCAATCCATACCCCTCCATGTGACATCAAGGCCTGGTGAACAAATTAGGCAACCCTTGTATTACCCAGGGAACACTGTCAACCCATGTCTCATATACAGCAAAACAATCTCAAAGGCACACCAAATGGCAGACAAATCCAAAATTCTAATGTAGAAAAAAGACCTTTATTGTGGCAGAACTTCACCAAACAGTAAGCGCTTTCACGTTATATTAACGCTTCTTCAGACTTCAACATCATACAATAAATTTCATGCCTTTAAATACTGTCGTCAATAAAAACTTAATTAATCAATCAATGTTTAAAGTGCCAATGCTCAAAAGTTATATGTATATATATATAGGTAAGATGGCACCTCAAATAAAAACATGAATATAATTAACATATATAAAAATCTATTGTTTTAAAAATGCCATCAAAAATTAACATCTAAGACACTTATAATGTGTTAAAAAACTTAATGCTTAAAGGCTTTGGCTGCTAAAAATGGTTTCAGAGTAATTTTATCATTCAGGCCATATTTGTGTGCCTGAAGTCTGAGAATCCACCTATTCTCTACCTCCTCTGTGCGATTCTTGACGTTCCCTAACCTACTGTTGATTTTAACTAATTCTAAGTCCTTAAACTTAAAGTGATGCTGGGACCCTTTCTCCATGACATGTTGTGCTAGTGCATTGGTCATATCTTCTTTGTTAATTGCATAGACATGTTCTCTTATGCGTTCCCGCAAAGTGCGGTTCGTTTTACCCACATAATATTTCTGACAGAGTTGACATTGGGCCAGATACACTAAATTCTTAGATCTGCAGTCAGCATAACACTTAAAAGTGTATATTCTACCAGTGTGTGGATGGATAAATGCATTTTCTGCTGTTATAAACCTGCATTGATTGCAAGTTCGACAGGGAAAGGTACCTTCTCTCTGCGATTTGGAATATTCTATTTCTGTTTTTTCATAGCATAGTAGTCTCTTAAGAGACTTCATGTTCTTATAAGCTATGTTAGGTACTTCTTCAACCAATGTCTTAATTCTTTCATCCATAGTTAGAATTTTCCAATTATTCTCTATGATCTTTTTTATCTGACTGTTCCTATTAGTGAAAGGTATAACAAGTCTATTTTTTACAATAGGTAGCTTCTTTCTGTTTGTATTGTTAATATCTGACTTCTTATGATAGAATGGTCTACCCCTATCTAATCTTATTTCATCTGTCATGGCTATAGTGTCATGCACAGCTTGTTTATTATACCCTCTTTGTATAAAGTTCTTTTTTAAAATTTCTTTCTGATTTTCAAAGGCTAGCTCGTCAGTGGTCAATTTAGATACCCTTAATGTTTGATTCATCACTATATTTGAGTAAATGTGTCTAGGATGCATGCTGGAACGGTGGAGCAAATTGTTCCTCCAGCATGTCTTTCTAAACATTTCCGTGTTAATGCCATTAGGTCCCTTGGTTAGCTGAACGTCAAGGAATTGTATTGTATCGCATGAATGAGTGCTTTGGAATTCTAAAAAATTAGTTGCATATTGGGAGGATGCCTATGTGCTGAACAATATAGTATTCAATCAGCACATAATACAATATAGTCGTTTTGTAGACGACGTTTTTTTGATATGGAGGGGGACAGAGCAACATTTAGGTGAATTTATCTGTTATCTGAATGGGACAACTAATTTTTTAGAATTCCAAAGCACTCATTCATGCGATACAATACAATTCCTTGACATTCAGCTAACCAAGGGACCTAATGGCATTAACACGGAAATGTTTAGAAAGACATGCTGGAGGAACAATTTGCTCCACTGTTCCAGCATGCATCCTAGACACATTTACTCAAATATAGTGATGAATCAAACATTAAGGGTATCTAAATTGACCACTGACGAGCTAGCCTTTGAAAATCAGAAAGAAATTTTAAAAAAGAACTTTATACAAAGAGGGTATAATAAACAAGCTATGCATGACACTATAGCCATGGCAGATGAAATAAGATTCGATAGGGGTCGACCATTCTATCATAAGAAGTCAGATATTAACAATACAAACAGAAAGAAGCTACCTATTGTAAAAAATAGACTTGTTATACCTTTCACTAATAGGAACAGTCAGATAAAAAAGATCATAGAGAATAATTGGAAAATTCTAACTATGGATGAAAGAATTAAGACATTGGTTGAAGAAGTACCTAACATAGCTTATAAGAACATGAAGTCTCTTAAGAGACTACTATGCTATGAAAAAACAGAAATAGAATATTCCAAATCGCAGAGAGAAGGTACCTTTCCCTGTCGAACTTGCAATCAATGCAGGTTTATAACAGCAGAAAATGCATTTATCCATCCACACACTGGTAGAATATACACTTTTAAGTGTTATGCTGACTGCAGATCTAAGAATTTAGTGTATCTGGCCCAATGTCAACTCTGTCAGAAATATTATGTGTAAACGAACCACACTTTATGGACGCATAAGAGAACATGTCTATGCAATTAACAAAGAAGATATGACCAATGCACTAGCACGACATGTCATGGAGAAAGGGTCCCAGCATCACTTTAAGTTTAAGGTCTTAGAATTAGTTAAAATCAACAGTAGGTTAGGGAACGTCAAGAATCGCACAGAGGAGGTAGAGAATAGGTGGATTCTCAGACTTCAGGCACACAAATATGGCCTGAATGATAAAATTACTCTGAAACCATTTTTAGCAGCCAAAGCCTTTAAGCATTAAGTTTTTTAACACATTATAAGTGTCTTAGATGTTAATTTTTGATGGCATTTTTAAAACAATAGATTTTTATATATGTTAATTATATTCATGTTTTTATTTGAGGTGCCATCTTACCTATATATATATATATATATATACATATAACCTTTGAGCATTGGCACTTTAAACATTGATTGATTAATTAAGTTTTTATTGACGACAGTATTTAAAGGCATGAAATTTATTGTATGATGTTGAAGTCTGAAGAAGCGTTAATATAACGTGAAAGCGCTTACTGTTTGGTGAAGTTCTGCCACAATAAAGGTCTTTTTTCTACATTAGAATTTTGGATTTGTCTGCCATTTGGTGTGCCTTTGAGATTGTTTTGCTGTCTCGTTGTTCCGTTTTACAAAGGCACTTTATTCAGCTGAGGTGTTTGTTTTTTCCTCATGTCTCATATACAAACACACTCGGCTAGGCAACAACCACTTTGTTAGTAGTTCCCTGCATATTGCCACAGATAGTAACCATGGTGTAATTGCAGCAGACTACACAGAGCATGGTACCCTGTCCCATCACTACAATAGGCACATAATTTCAGACAGTGCGCCTTCACTATGTTCCTCACTGAATGCCTGCAACAACTGTAGTGCCATCAAATGTGACCCACAAAGGATATACCATGCCTTACACACATACCCTGTATGGACAAATGCCACTGACACCAGGGAATACCTGTATCATGCTGTCAATGTAGGTGCAGTGTCATCCTGGTGTCCATTACCAGTTCCCACCAAATGAGGCCAGGACTGGCACATCTGATGATAACAATCTGTGTACACAACATGGCCCAGACAACCCAGGTACAGTTACACATGTCACAGAACATGCATGTGGGATGTGTGCACATCCTAAACACTGTCCATGTCATGGTCTATAGAACACATACATGGCAAGCATTGCACAACACTGGCCACTCACAATAATAACCCAGATGACTGTATGGTGAATACAATAACCACCTGTGTGGGCCAATCCAGATACTACACCACACTGCAGACCATTGTCATGTGGCCTGATGCCAAGGTATACCCTTCACATAGCCTTGTACAGCCTTCTGGCAGAGTCAACCACTACACACCTGTGAAGCAATGCACCCATGCATGTCAGTACTGGCATCCTGTGTCTGTGTGTATGGAGTATAATGATTTTGACCCCATTCACACTCACTACAACTCCCATTGGCCTACTGAAACATGTCATCTGATGTCAGACATCTTCACATACCCTTTGCTCATATATCATCCTCATACCCCCTGTGGTGCATGTGATACATGTGATACCTGTGTATTACTGCATTGTGGCAGACTAGCTAGTTAGGAAGTCTATTCCTGACCCTGCAAACTGTGTTAATGTGTGCGTGTCCCTGATAGAGTGTGGCTGTGTCGACATTGACACCTGTTCATGTGGACAGGCATGTGTACTACACCTACCTTATTGCTCCTATATCACTGTTGTAGATGTCACTCACCATCAGATATACCTTTGGACAACTCCCAAGCATATAAGCTATGTGGTGCATGCAGTAACTGCATTGACATGTGATAGCAATACATAATCAGCCAGGAGTTTGAAACCCTGTACTGGTAAGTGTGTGACACAAACATGCTTAGGTTTTACTCTCCCACCCCTCCCTGACTTACATTGTCTCTGTATGTCTCTCTCACTCTCTCTCTGGTGGATGTGGAGAAGTACACCTGCTTTGCTTAGGCAGCAGCTTGTGTTTTGTAAGTGATGCTCATGATCAGCTGATGGCCTCTGCATGAATTGCAGTTCCCCTCTAGCTGATTGCATGTGGAATAGCTGTGGTAACATTCCCATAGTCAATTGCATGGAAACACACTCCAATAACTAGGAACATCATGTGGCTGTTGGGCCTTTTTATTCACTGTAAGCAGGACCTCATGTTGGTGTTTGCAAACAGCATCACAAATGGTATTGGGATTTACCTCTAACAATATGCACTGTCGAAACAGGCCAACAAACAGGAGGGAGATGTGCCAGATATAACTACATAATGTAAGTGTTGCTCTTCTGCATTTGGAGTAATGTTGGTTTAACAGAGTGTGTGTGGATGTCGCTGGTCTACATGATTTAATACCTGTCATGACAGTGTTATGTGTTTATGGAAACTCCCACCTGTAGGGTTATCTGCAGACTAGGCAGTGTTTGGAGTCTTATGTTTCTTAAGTTACTCACAGATCACCTATGCATAGTCTGAGGATTGCAGTCAGTACATGGTGACAGCCATGAGAGTTACTGACTTCATATCCCTCATAGGACATATGTCACAACAAACCTGTTACAACAGTAAATGTATGAGGGTATCACAGCAACATGCCAATATTGGCCCAATGTTTGTGGCTCCAGCCACAAGTCTGTCAACCTTTGTACATATGTCATGCAGTAAGAGGTGCATATGTTCTGTACACCATTATTTATTGACATCATACCTGATAACAAGACAGTCAGATACCAGACTGCTAGACATGTTATGTATAGTAGGGGTTATTTCTGAGGACATAACCTGTGCATTCTGCAGTTGTGTGTACAGTACTGGGGTCTGTATACTTATGGTGAATGTCAACAGTATGTGTATTGCAAATACGTACCTTGGCCTGTGCACAGACTGTGGTAGATGCCATTGTTCTTGGTCCTGTTCTATCTGATATTACATGCTGCTCTAGTGTATGGTACCCTATCGGCTCACATGTTTGTAGTGCCAAACATACATGTGTCCCATACCACAGACAGGCATCGAACCAATCTGTGTTGTGACCCAGTTTATGTAGGGCTAATGTGTGAGTGGTACATATGTGGATGGTGTTTATCAGACAGTCCATACAGTGTCATATTAAGTGTGTGTACCATATGTGGCTGTGGCTGTGTTCGCATTGGTTGTGGGCATGCACACTCTCACAGGTGTCTGTTACTTTGTACTGTGACATGCCTGTAGAGCCTGCTGTATTTGCAGGTAAATGTGTATTCTCCCATACAAAATGTAGCCCAGTGTTGTGGCAGTCTGCCTGTAGTTTGCACAGTGCTTTGTTACATGCCTAGCAGCTTAGTGTAATTACCCAGTGAGTTGTTAAGTCCAGAGATTTCCAAGACATACTGCTGCCAGGCCAGCATAACTGTCGTGTATTTCTGACAAAGCAGTGGGATTCTGTGCAGATGTATGTCCCGAACTACCGGTAGTATGTGGCCATGTGACCTCTGCACCACCAGGTATTTTGTGTCAGGACAGACAGGCATGTGTGAATGCATAAACTGTGTGGCCATATGTAGTCCAGTATTTAAGTGATATACCCATGCACATGGCTGTTAACATCCACATTGTCAGGCTTGGTCCACATGTCTCACACGTAGGGGATCTGTGTACACCTCTGGGCTGACCACAGAGTGCCAGACTGTCCGCATATATTGGTCATATCTCTGCTGTAGTCCACAGGATCATTACTGTGCTATCAGTGGTACTGTACTATGATGTCCTTAGGATGTCTATCAGTAACCGATGGTGTACATGTCAAAAGCAGATGTGACCTCCCACACACAACATGTCTGTTAAGACAACCCCTGTTGCAGTAGAAACAGTCTACATATATACCTGCAATACATACATAACATCCCCTTGCACTAAAAGGTTGAGAATATTGGTGCTGAGGTAGGACTCCACTCCATGTTCTGGATATATGGTAAACATGTGTGTGTGTGTGTGTGTGTGTGTGTGTGTGTGTGTGTGTGTGTGTGTGTGTGTGTGTGTGTGTGTGTGTGTATATATATATATATATATATATATATATATATATATATATATATATATATATATATATATATATATATATATATATATATATATAGGTCTATGACATTTTGCCAAAAATTTCTGACATAGGGTCGAAATCGCCGAAAATCCATTTCACCAAAAATAGTACTGACAGTGTATCTGCCCTTTTCCCTCAATATAGTGCAATCATGAAGTGAGAATATTAAAGTAGGGGGGTGTGGGGGACATAGCCCCCCCACCTACTCAGGTTATAAACTACTTACTTACCCTTTTAATAGGGACTGCTCTGTACTGGGTGGGGGGCTATGCCCCCACACACCCCCCTACCTTAATATTCTCACTCCAAGATCACACTACAGTGGGGAAAAGGGCAGATACACTGTCCGTACTATTTTCAGCTAAATGGATTTTCGGCGATTTGGACCTTATGTCAGAACTTTTTTGGCAAAATGACACTGATCTATATATATATATATATATATATATATATATATATATATATATAGACATATATATATATATATATATATATATATATAGACATATACATATCTACATACATATATGGATATATATATGTACACATAAATATATATATATATATATATATATATATATATATATATATATATATATATATATACATATACAAACACATATATACAGATACACAGCTATATATGTCTACACATATACAGATATATAAATATATATATGCACATATACTTATGGATATCTACATATGTATAGCAACATAAATAGGTATATCTGTTTAGATATGTATACACATATAGTTATAGATATCTACATATATATATCAACATAAATAGGTATATTTGTACATACAGGATGTACACACACACACACATATATATATATATATATATATATATATATATATATATATATATATATATATATATATATATGTATATATCTGTTTTATATATATATATATATATATATATATATATATATATATATCTGTTGTTGTTGAGTCTTTCGGATTTTCCCGGTTGGGGGTCGCCACAGCGGAACTCCGGTCCGCTAATGATTGGCAGTAGATTTTTACGTGCCGAGTTGCCAGCACTGATGCACAACCTTCAACGAAGGCAACCCCATTCATGCATGTCTCCACACAGAAGACACTCTAGCTGAGAATCAAACAGGACAATGTCTTACTGTGAGGCAACAACGCTACCGCAGCACCACCACCGCAGGTCATACAGATATATATATATATATATATATATATATATATATATATATATATATATATATATATATATATATATAGATATATATATATAGATATAGATATATATACAGTGAGATCTATACATGGCCATATTTATGATGCACTATACAGATGTGTAGAAATGCATATATATGAATATATATGTATATGTACATGTAGACATATATCTACATATGTATATGTATATATCCATATGCTTGTCATGTGTAAACATTACTGTTGTGTATACCTTCCTAGATGTATGACACCGTATGTATCTGATATGTGTATATTTAGATATACAACATATGTGATGCAACAGTAATATCACTAACAAGTACTACACAATTGTGGAAGTCATAGGAATGTTCAATATGTGTACTGACAGATATATTGGGAAAACAACAACTGTTTTCACAGCTGTCATGGTGTAGTGGTTAACTGTTGTGACTATAGTGTACAGGGTCCAGGGTTCAAGGTCTGCAAGAACTGTTTATTTTGTTGCTGGGCAGAACAATGACTGCTGGATACAGAGTGGTTAAGGCAGTTTTGAGCAGCTTTAAGTATGTTTGCGCTGGTTTGCGCAAAGCTAAGTAGTGCTAAGGTACAGTTAAACTTACGGGTGCTTACACCATGTAGGCTTCGCTTACTAGTGCACAAATGTGCTCAGCTGTTATATTGCAGCAATGCTGAAACCTGCGAAGCATGGCTCAGCCCTGGTAACCAGTGCTCACATCTCAGTCTGATAGCATAGCAGGGTAATGACATCTGTAATAACTGTATGTAATAGCATGTAGAAACATGGGTCTATGTATTGTCATTACAGTAGCAAGGGGAGTGAGCATCATGTCTGGGGCACTCAAGTATATAAGACCTGTACATCACTCTTATCTGTGTGAATGTGTTACTTACAAGGGTAGTAACCAAGGTTACATACCATCACACTGGCATGTAGTATATCATGCCATTACTACTGTTGACAGAGCTTTGCCAGTCAAGAGTAGAATGCTAAATGTAGTACTGGCAACAAGCACCCCTGCAGTCATAGCTGGACTCTGAGACCTCACTGTCGTGTTCCTGGTGTGTGAGCTGTGTCACAGTATATACCCCCTACTGGATAATGATTTGACATGTGGAAAGTAACTGTTGACTACTGTCTGAACAGCACCTGTCAGTACGAACTTCCATCATGTAGTAATGGCATACATATTGGTGTCAGACATCTGTTGACACATTCATCCTACTGCATAGCTAGTTGCCAAGATGATGTCTGTCAATCCCTGTACAGATGTGCAGATGGCAGGTATCCAGCTTGGATACGTACAGGCAACCTATGCTTGACTGACACTGACATGTGTTATAACTGGCCCAGATAGGACACAACACACTCTATGCATCACATGCCACGGGTACCTCCACTACACTAGCACAGTCAACAGAACATGCTTGAGTACAGGTCTCCATCACAGACTCTAACCATGTGTTGTAATACATGTTGAATACATGTCAACTGGATCACCTCAGTGGCTATTTGCAGGAGGCACCCAGAGGATTGGCTGATGCATGTCATTCTCACCCTGAGGGTGACCACACTGGTGTTTGTTGATAAATTGTCTGCTGGCATATGGCAGGTGGTATGATGCCACTGTACACACATCCCCTACACTGTCCATCTCTCCATGGACAATAGCCAGGAACACACCTATGACCACCTGCAGCAATGAACCCCAGTACTGACAAATGTGTACGTATGCATTACTGAGGATATCAGTGTCTGTGTGTTAGTACACCTGTAGTTGGAATACCATGAGGACCTTCACACCCACCGCAACATCCATTGCCATAGTTAGATGTGGCTGCTGCTGTACTGGACATTACATGTACCCTGTTACACTCCTCTCCCTAACGGCTACATGAGCTTGCAGTACCAGCACAACAGTGTTGTACAAATGGGTTGATAGACATGGAATACCCATTGAATTCTGGCACTTGTATGTATGTGTGCATATGTGTATATCTGTAGGGTACTGGATTCTGAGGCCACATACTCCTATTACAATATGCATTGCCACACAGTATTATGGATATTGATGTTGCAGCCCATAGGTGAGGCATGACAATGCATCACCCTACTATGCCTGTGGCATGTGCTTTAGATACATACCCTTGTAGTACCACTGTTGGGATAGACAATGGGTTGTATCGCAGGTGTTGGCAATGTGTGATGGTGGGTATGTCAGATTGTCATCATGGGGTCCACTGTGTACAATATCTACAGTGGGGTGTGGGGTGCTGTGTACACTGTCATTACACCATGGTACCATGTACCACTGTATAGTGACCACTGTCACCATCAACCATACAGGTAAATGATAACTTGATCCATCCCAGTTATGCATGTGCTGTGTGCAGCCTACATGTAACACATTGGACACACTGACAAGTTAGTTAACACCGATAGGCCCAGGTCTCTCGGATGTGTGTCTGCCTGTTATGTGTCTGATAATGTGTATATGATGGTATGTCACACTATGTATTGTCCATATACAACCATTACATCCCCCATTACCAAACTGTACATGTCTGGGGATGTTCTGCATGTAACGTGTAACCTGGAACACACCTCATCCTAAACGCTGTGTGGTGTGTGCAATGAAAGCCACACACATCAGTAACACTACATACCTAGGTAGAGGTTTAGTCCCAGTGTTGCCAAGTAAGAGTGTGTGTGTATGTGGATGGATCTACATCAGGTTGCTGATTATACATGTCCCAGCAGGTCACCTGTCCATGTGGCACAGGCAGTAACTGTTATACAGACCTGTGATGTGTTCAACTGTATCCAGGATATGTAAAAGCCATGGTGTCACCACAGTGCCATACCCCTTGTGGAATATGACTGTAGAGCATCCCCCTGCTGACACATGTACACTTACAACACAGATGGATAACATTATGGAGATCAAAATCACTCAGTGTTACTAGCAGCTATAATGCATCATGGCTGGACAGCTACACTACCTGACATGTATGCATTAAACATTACTGAGGACAGCATGTTACACAGCAGTACATTGGTACACTGTAGTACAGTCACCATGTGCATCAGATCCATATTAGCCTGTCCCTGCATCAATGTTATAGATTGGGATGTGGCACAGGTATCATCATATGCACAGAGTGTGTTCTTAGTTTGCCAGAGACAGAGGGTGGGCCATACATTTGACACCATGTTTATGGGTGAAGGGTGCAATTAGCTGAAATGGGCATGGTGATGTGGTGTGTGTAGGTATGGGGTTGCCCTAGGTGTGTTTGTATAGTGTGTGGGTATGCATGCACACAGTTCTGGCATGTGGCTGCCCTATGCAGGTGTTTCTTGGCAGGCTGCAGAGCATACCTAGTATGGTGTGCAGTTCACTACCTCTGGCCATGGACACACGGACTGTGCCTGCCAGGTGTTCCATGGGCATGTCCAGGTACAGGCCTTGATGTGCTACTCTCCCCTGATAATGACAGATGTCTGCTTGAACCAGGTTCCTCCTGGGACTGGCCAGGGCCATATGCACATGGCCTGTTGTGGTGTGATGTGGACAGCACCCCCCTGCAGTGCTGGGGCTGGTACTGCCACTACAGGAGCGCCTTGGTGTCCTAGCATGTCCACGTCGACCACCAGCTGTTGGTGTTGCTGGCCTACATCCACGTGGCCGTTGCCCCACTCCCACCACATGTTCAAGTACAGACAATCCACAGTCAACGAGGCCCACCATCTCACCCAACCTTCTATCCATGACCTTGGTATAATCACAGAGGACACCTGCAAGTTCATGGAAGTTGTCACTTACAGATGAGAGAGCAGCCCTCTGCAGCCTCAGGCTCTGTCAGGTGTACAGTTCCATATGTGCCTGCATCCCCATGACAGTCTGAAACATGCACCTGATGGTAGCAGTTGTGGCACTTCTGCCAGGGGCATAATGACTGGCGGCCCTCCCACGAGCACCCCAGTACATCTGCCTATGTGGTTCCCTGCCAGACATCCAGCTATGCCTCCTGTGACCTGACACAGTAGGCATAGATACCACAACTGTCCCTCTGCTATGGTCATTGGTGATGGGATATGTATAGGCACTGTAACTGTGTGTGGGGTTGGAGTGGCTAACAGGGGGATGTCAAATGATGCAGTTTTGGCCTCTGACAACCCTGCCTGTGCCTCAACAGTCCTGTCATCATCTTTGGTGTCTGTATGGACACCAACATCAGATTGCATGCAGGAGGAACCCTGACCCACCTCACCACCTGTGAGGGAAAACAAGAGACACACTTTAAGACCTGTACAGCATTGCATAACAGTACACACAAACACACACACACACACACACACACACACACACACACACACACACACACTGAAATTCCACCATACAGACAGTCCCACATTTATTCACTTAAGCTCCCCATCCTGCATCACACTTGGTAACATACACTCATTAATACCACTCATTAACGTATCATTCCTCTAAATGCCTAGACAAGTGATCCCAACACAAGACCTGTTACTCCATTACCTCCTTGACTTGAGTGGAATAGGTTTTACAAGGCTTCGCTGCTGTCATCCAGTGTTCACCATGGGTATGTCCAGACATCATGAGCATGGCCCCTATATGTTAGGGGCTACTACATTCACTCCATAATGTCACGCACTAGAGTGTCATACATAACTATTACTCAGTACATGCCAGATCTGCTGCTCAATCAACTTATCATGTGGACAACAGTAATATATGGATACACTCCCTGGTGTTGGCTAGTAATTTCCCAATGCATCTGTAGTGCTGTATACGTGGGTAGTCATTCACCTTTCTGCTAATTGCAGTTTTAAGGGTATACCTGGTGTCTAGTTTCCCTCCCAATGTATGTCCCATGCTACAGGCCTTATTATACAATCAGCTGTCCTGTGATTACATATCAGACAAGTATTCCTAGTGTCTCATGGGTCAGTCCATGTCCATGTACTGCACGATTCCAAAGGGAAGTAGTACCGTATGAACAGTCCCACAATCACACATGTGCATACATGGACACCCACACAAACACACACACATATATACACACACACACACACACACACACACACACACACACACACACACACACACACACACACACACACACACACACCTACAGGTGAGGTTGCACAAAGATAATACATACAGTCCTCCCATTACCCATCTGTCAACATGCATAACATATGGTACTCAACAGCATGCAGTGCAGCTATAGTCAATCCATGCTAGCAACAGTATTCATGTGTGTGATGCATGGGCTGTGTTAGTAGGTGATGCCCCTTCCCCAGAAAAATACTGCACCCATGTACACAGTATTGCTGTGCACCTGTTCTGCACCCTGCCATGTACTGTGCACCATACCTCACAGGTGTACAAACCATTATTGAATGTGTATTACTGTGTCAGTTAAGTCTGCTCTAATGCTCACAGCCCCTATGTGTTTGTCTGACACATACCTGGGATGATATGTGGACAGATGTCATTTGTGACTACCTGGTGTCTGGTTTACAGATCTCAACATCAACGGTGGATGTATGACCAATACAAAACTATTACACTGACAACCGTCAAACCTTACCGTGGCTATGGGGAGTGTACACACCCTTATTGATATGATGTACTCTTCCTTGATATGCCATGGGACCACATCACCGCATATATTAACATTAAATGAGCTTGATATGTGACATATGTCATGTACATTATTATGCAGTGTCTAACAAATGTGTTAGGTGTGCAGATGGTGACCGCTATGCATACATTCCGTGGGTGCATATGTGTGCATGCCCTTATCATGACAGTTTGTTGCACCTATTGTTATGTGTACTACAGCAGTCACTATTCCTGGCAGGGGTATACTAGCATGGGCCATCGGCATTTGCCAGTATATGGCCAGTCTGCCCTACACATGTCCCCCAACTCTGCATGATTGCAAGGTCAACTCATGTGCACATCCCTTGGAATTCACACACTGCCATCACTATTTCTGTGGAGTCAGAGTTACTTCTGCCACAGTTCCTGAACCTGACTGTGTGCAGATACAGCCAATCTTAGCATCCTTAGGATCCCTGCTGCAGTGCACTGGTGTGTCATGATGACACACCCACACCATCTTCAGCCTTTTTACAGATGCTTGAGAACTATAGCCTACACATGTGTGTCAGCTTGCAGTGTCCCAAACACTGAACACCATGTGTAACAGCCTAGTCCCAGTTAATGACTGGCAAAAATACAGATGTACACTTGCACTGGCACAGTACAGATGGGAATGGTAGGCATGAGGTGAGATGAGGCATTGGTTGTTCAGCACCTGTATCTTACATGATACTGTCTGTGGGTTTCCAACGTGGTCATGGTACACCAGAGCACATTGCAATGCATGACTGGTGGGGACCTCTTCTGTTATGCATACACTACCTGTAGAGAGGCCTGGCTGATGTTTCCTGTGGTACAACTGTCACATCTGATTACTCTAACCCATAGGCCACACGCTTGCAGAGCCCAGGCAATTGCTGACACTGGTACTACACAGCCAGTACTTGCTGGACATTCCTGCTATCCCCTCAATGTTGTGGCATGTTAGTGGGCAGCCGGTATGACCAGTTTGCTACATGTGACATCATTTTTTTTGGGTGGCCATCTGTTTATTTCCTACATCATTCCTGTCCCATACATCTTTGCCACGTACATGACTGCACTGTTTGCCATGGCATATGCAATGGTGAGGTATGGCTACATGTGCAGCTCATGGGTGCTACCTGTTGGGTATGGAGCCCATGCCATGTCATGTAAGATGTGTGCAAGCCACGCCTGCCTCTGTTACAGGTATGTGTGCACATTTGATGGCCAAATGTCTTGGACAGCAGACCAATATGTGGTGTGAAATTGGGGACATGTACTTGCTGAAAGGTGCATTTCCATGACAAATGCATGCAGGCATTACCTCAACAGCTGCCTCCACTATATTTTCTCTGGCATGTGTGCACACATATGCTTCCAGTGTTTGTGAATGTATGTATCCCCCATATTTGCTGCCCTAACCTACAATTCCATATTACACACTCAGTGCTCATGTTGGGACCACATTGCAGGTGTTAAGGGTTGTGGACCACAGTATTATGATATGCCGTAGTGTAGATATGTAACAGTTGCCACAGTAATACTGGTATATACACTGTTGTAGCACTGTATAAGAGTGATGTTTCACACATGTCCCTATTGTCGGCCATGTGTCCCACCATTATGTTCATCCCTGTGGACACATTTTGCAATGATAGGATGTTAGTCATCTTGCAGGTGTCTGACATACCTTTCAGATACCCCATCATGGTCACCACTGTGATGCAGTGCAGTTAACAGCAGCAATACATGAACATGTATGGTATGCATTATGGGTAGGTGTCTTAAATGTGTGCATGGAATATACCATAGCCATTACATGACCAGTGCACTGGCAAGCATGAACATAAATCATACTCACCAGCTACAGGCTGATGCCTTGGTGGTATACCAGAGGGACCTACATTAGTGTGTGAGATATGTGATGTCAGTGGCCACAGCTGTGGCATTGCTACAGGGTGGGTGCAGCATTATAGTACATCCACAGTACAAGTCCACAATACTACAGCTTATGCACATCTGTTTATTACTAGTATGCAGCAACAGACTATATATATGACATCTCACATATGCATGATCTACCTGTACAGATGCAGATGCCTATGCAACAGTGGTCTACTGATGTGCCCTGTGGCTTTACCTGCATGCTCCTCAGCCAGTGTGTGGGTAGCACTCACCTCCACTATGGTTTCTGTCAGTTCTTGCAAGTGTGGGTGGGCAGGTGCCACGAGGCTGGTGAGGAGCTCCTCAACACGTGTCGGGGGGATGGATGGCATGACCTCTCCTGTTATGAGGTGATCCCCCTGGACTGCAGCAGCATGCCTACGGGCATTGCGAAGCAGGTCGCTACAATGATGCAGGACCTGCTTATAACTGCGGTTATGCAGGACAACATCATTGACCCTGTGGATTAGATTGTTCCACAGGTCGGTCTGCTCCTGCTGCTAATGGGCTGTCTTGCAAAAGAGCACCTGGTAGTGCTGTATCAGGTGATTAAGAATGACCTAATTTTTTTCCGCTGAATACACTGGTAACCGGCCGTGGGACATCTTGCATGAAAGACATAAAGATGGAAACAGGCCTGAGCAACTCATACAACAAGGTTACCATAGTTCTTAATACACATCTCTGTCTCCACGCCCACCATGTCTGTGAGAACATACTGTTCACACAATTCAATAGGTATGGCTACAGCTTACTTACCATTGAGACATATATCGTATTGTACCACGCTTTGTGCTATGTGTTTGTAGTCATGTTCCCTGTGGGGACACTATCATTGCTGGCCTGTTACGGACTATTTCACCTGCATGCCATTGTCAGGGCCACTATGGTTCCATATATGCATGTGGTTTTGCTATGTGATTGCTGCACATCTGTCATTATGTGTTATTCGAGATAGCTATACATGCTGTTGGACATGTTCCGGGATTGTGTGGACTATTACTACCCACATATGTTCTATAACAGTGACACAATAGCATGTTAAGGGAATAGTTGCCAGCAGAACCACCTGTCCTGCCTCATCTGGCCATGTTACCAGGCCACATCACATGTGGGACCCACCCTGGGGTCTCCTCATCTACTGGTCCAGCACTACCTTCATGTGGAATCACTTCAGGGGATGGTGTTCACCCCCCAGGGGCACACACATATATGATCCTGTCACCCGAGGTCAAGTCCAGGCTCTGTCGCATAGGGGGATCCACACAGACTTGTGGGATGTGCTACAGCACCTTGAGGCCCACAGTAAACAATCACAGGGTCCACATGCTCCTCCTTCTCAGCCTCCAGGCCAGGCACCCTCTGGGCCGTGATGCTGCTGTTGTGACTAGCAATGGGTGGGGGCCTTGTTCCCATTGTTTCCATATGGGGGCTAATGGGGTTTCCACATCGCTGCCCACACCCACCATCCAGGGTTTTTACCCACCACATGTGTCATATACCACCCCTGTAGGCCGTCCTCTATATCTACCAATCCAAACCACCTCCACAAATATACCTGCTATCCTTCCCCAAATTCCCATTCCCAACTTCACAGACAAGGGCAATGTGGTCCCAACAAGGAGTTCACATGTGACATAACCATCCATGTTACACACACTTACACCTGTATATATATATATATATATATATATATATATATATATATATATATACATATATATATGTGTGTGTGTGTGTATTGCTATGTGTGATGTTTCCTCCCACATAGCATGCAGCACTGTGATGGAAATATAGGGGACATGTATTTATATACATGCGTGTGTGTGAGAGTCCTGCAAGTGGTGGGTTCTGGAACCCATGTGTCCATCATTATGGCATTACTGCCACCACCAGCTATTGGCCACAGTAATATACATGCTTTCCATTACACAACACACACTATGATGGCTTACATCTTTTCAGTCAATGCTGCTCTGCACATTTGACGGGTATGGCCCACTACCCACAGGGACAGACTCTATTGTCCATAGCAGTTGTTCAGCTGAACATCATTACAACAACACCTGATGGCACATATAAATCATTCCATATCATCTATCCCATTATTATGGACCAAATACTACAGTCAATTACATGCATATATACTTCACTTCGCATGCCTGTTGTGGGAATGAGGTCTGTTCTGGATAGTTTACTTGTAGGAGTATTTTTTTATCTCTTTTGCTTTGGCTTTAGCCTGCTTTCTTTCTAGGTTTGTTTGTTGGTTTCTGTTTCAGTTTCTCTCTCTCTCTCTCTCTCTCTCTCTCTCTCTCTCTCTCCTCTCTCTCCACATGATCCAGGTGATGGCATCTGCACCAATCAGTCTCCTCCACTTGCTACCTGCATGCAGCATGCTGTGTAGTATTTCCAATTACCACTGTCATGGCAACCCACTACTATAAATCCCTACATCATGTGGACGTGGTCTCTTTATCTTTCCTGTATGGTGGACATCCTTCCTTTGTGTGGGCAGTAGTGTTACAGACAGCAGATAGCAATACCTCTTACAAGAGCTCTTGCAGACTCAGGCCAGCTACATTGTGTATGAGGCTCCAGAACTACAGACAGAGTGTGAGTAGTGTTGTTGTATGCATTGTATAGCACCAGTGTTACAGGGTTTGTGTGTACATACTAGTTTAACATGGAATGCAGTCTGTCTGCATAGCTCTCAACTGTGGACCTATCCACTTGATGGCCAGAGGTGTGCCTGTTATGTTTTGTCTGTCCACCACACAGGTCTTGTATCAGATATATCACTGGCAGTGTATGTGTGTTGAGTGCTATCAGTACATGGCTACATCCATTTGTGTTTCTGACTTCATATTCCTGACTAAGGGTATGTTGCAGACTATCCTGTAACACCAGCAACTTGCTCAGTGTATGATAACACTATTTCACATATGGGCCTGTGTTCCCGCCTGTGTCCTCCACCTACATACCAGGCTTTGTCAATATGACATGCAGTCAGGGGTTGTTATGCAGTGGCCTGTGATTATGTCATGCTGCCATTCCTGCCATCATTCCACTGCTGCTGTGGCTGCCAGACATATTGTGAAGTTGTATCCATATATATGTGGGCTTCATTTGCACAATACATGTGTGCCCTTCTGCAGACCAGAGGTCAGTGTATGTAACAGTGGAATATGCCCCTGTAAGTCAGTCTGTGGGGGGGATGCGCCATAAATAACCTAGGCTGTTACAACATGTGAGGGATATCAGGAGTAATCTGCCTTAAGGTATATGGATGTACATTACCATACATTTCACCTTGGGAAAATGCTGGCCTACTGCTTCCTGCCATACACACTGTTCTGTTTGTCAGTGTGAGTGTGATGGTTTCAGTTATGCCATGTTATGTAACAGATACATCATATTGTATCAACTGAAGTCTTTTCACCCTCAGGATTTCGTACAGAGTGTAGTTAGAGGCTGCTGGACTATACACCTGCATTACTTACTGTTGATTGATTGTTATCCTGTGGCCCAGTCTGTCTTTACTGTTGTATTACTTGAAAGCCTTGACCTGAACAGCAACATATGTTATGCTTTCAGATTACTGTATTAAATGATCTGTTTGAGAGTTGCATTAATCTGTTTGTATGTATTTCAAAGTCTAAACAGCTATACGACATGGCATATACAACTGTAATAGTACACAAATAAAGCTTTCTCATGTATGCAAACCTGTATGTGGTGTTACATCCTTTGACCTCTCTGTGGGTATATGTATCAGGCAACAATTGTCTTTTGTATGGGTGACTCATACACTGTCCATTTGATAAGGTGGCAAATGTAGGAATACTGGCTGGTATGGTGTGCACTCTCTAAATATGTATCTTCCTATACATATCTCTGTGTGTGTATGTGTAGTTACATATATATCTATATATATGTGTATATATATATATATATATATATATATATATATATATATATATATATATGTGTGTGTGTGTGTGTGTGTGTGTGTGTATGTATCTTAGGAATGTTTATTGCTTCCACATTGTACATTCCCTATGGTAGCCAGACAGTACTGCATGATATGCTGTTGAAACCAGCCTGACATCATACAGGTGGAATGGATTACTGTTAACATTTTGTGCCCATATTGTGTTGGGTCCTGGTTATGGGACTTGCAACAGTTGGTATTGTATTGCAGGGCAGACCTGTTTGGCTGTATGTGTGTGGGGGGGTAATATCAATACGTACAAGACGTATTTAGCTTGGGCTCTCTCACCCCCATTAACGGTGCCCGTGGTCATATATGTATTTGTTATGTTCTCGTTTATATCTATAGAGATATATCTGTATATATACACACACACACATATATATATATATATATATATATATATATATATATATATATATATCTACAGATGTATGCATATGTATATATATATATATATATATATGGATATAAATATATATATATATATATATATATATATATATATATATATATATATATATATATATATATATGTTTATATATATATATATAATTTATATATCTATTTAGATATATATCTATTTAGATATAAATATATATACACACACATACATCTACATGTTTAAATACATTTCCTGTACTGTTGAATGACTTTCTGGATGATATGTTTGTGAAAATATCAGGGTTATGTATGTCTGACATGGCTTAGTGGTAAATAACTTTGGCTATGGTGTGCAGGGTCCTGGTTTTCAGCCTTGCAAAGGCTGTTTATTTAGTTGCTGGCCAGAACAAGGGCCATTGGATACAGAGTGAGAGAGTTTGTGTGAGTTTACGTATAGGTAAGCACTGCTAACTTCCAGTTACAGTTTCTTGTACTGATTTAGCTTCTCAATTGCTTAACCTGTGTAGGTATTGCTTACCCCCATGCAAACAGGCTTAAACCCGCTTACTGCTGCTTAAAAGTGCTTACTCCTGCTTACCCCTGCACTAATTTCTTTAAAAGAAATGAAAAAGGGTTGATAGGAAAGTGGTGAAAAGGGGGCACAAAGACGGAAAGACAGTAGGGAAAATAGCTAGGGATGTGCAGGAAGGGTGTAGGGAAGGTCCATAGCTTCCCATTTCTTTTACAGCAACAGCTGTGCATATACACTGAATTTGGAGATAGATTTGGACACTCATACCCCTGAGAGAGGGGTGAGGACAACAATAATATGTTGTTAAGCCAATTAGACCAGATTACATGTGTCCAGTGGACCTGTGTGTGAAATGGACAGCTATGTATGGGGTGAGATTTTTTTTTTTGGGAACACATTGCCCTTTTGTGGGATGTTGGGGAGGGTTAGTAGGTATATTTGGGGAGGTAGGTTGGGTAGGTTAACAGACAATACAAATAAGACACATACAAGAGTGATATATGACACATGTGTGGGGTAAACACCTTGATGGGGAGGGATGTTTGGAAATCGTAAGCCCATGAACCCCCTAGTGGAAACAGTGGGACTGAGGTCCCTGCCCATGGGCAGTCACCACTGCACCTTCACAGCCCCGAAGGTGGCTGCGCTGGGGGCTGAGTAGGAAAGCCAGGCCGACCCTCTAGCGTCGACACACGGCCCTCAAGCTGGCATATGACATCTCCAAACTCCCTGTGGAGCTCGCTACTCACCATGACCCGGACCTAGTGACAGGTTCTTGTCCATGCCCACTCCCAGGTGAGGGTGAGCCCCATCCCCTGAGGCAGTTCCACCTAAAAGTGGTGTAGGACCAATGGATCAGACGTGCTGGTGCCTGGTGCCATGGCCAGCTGAGGTGGGACAGGTGAGTCCGCTGGGACTAGCCTTCCCAAATGTGCTATGGTGTTTAAATTTTATCAACATATGTGGGTTAGTAATAGTCAACACATTCCAGGATTAGGTATAACAGCATGAAGAGATATTCCCATTAAACCAAACACCAGATATGGAACAGTTGCATAGCAAACAGAACACATGCATATATGGATCCACAGTGGTCATTACAACAGTATGCAGGTACATTGATGGCAGCATGTCACCAATGTTGGAGTATTTCAACATGGCACATGCATAGAAACAAATTTAAATAATTATCAAACAATAGGACATATGTCCCAACAGTAGATTTAATGCAGCACATACCAATTGAGTTGTATATTTAGTTTATTGTTGCAGATATGGTGAGGGGGAGAGAAAGATGTCAATTAACAACTAGTATATTCCTGTAGTTCGCATTACTTTCCTAGTCAGTGCTGTGATCTCTACCTTACAAGTATTACTACACTACACTATTGCCTTAGTTTGGACAGTGATATGGATGTCGACAACTATATACATGAACTGAGTTTTACATGCAGTATACACCTCTTACCTGGTATACCTGTGGAGGTATTGTTTAACACTGCCTAACTGTTTCTACACATATTCCCAGATTCCAGGTTGATGTTATGCACATACCTGTCCATCTCTTATTGCACACACTCTGGGCATTTCTTCACCACATGCAGGTGAATGGGGACATATTTCAACTATTGCCCTCTTAAACCTTTAGTGAATTGTACAATAACAGGTTTGTTTTCATTGACATTTTCCAAATATGTACAGGTCTGACAGTCAGTTATATGACATGAAATGCTGCCTACATGTCAGAGATTAGCACACTGATATGCCAGGGGACAGGGTAACAGCGAGCAGATATGGGCCAATTAACTGGACATTCTGGACAATTCTGTACACTTGTGGGGTATGATTCTGCATACATCTTACTACCACTCTCAGGATTCAAACCATGGCTGTGTCTGCTAAAAATAAAACACTGTCCATCATAGTTGAGTGTGCTATGTAGATATTGCTGTGCATCTCTTGTCTGATTTCTGTCTATAATTCTCCTGTGGTTTTACATTATGACCTTGTAATTACAACACTCTTATACAGCATTTTCTAGACATTTGTATTATGTAGTACAGTGTGGGTGACAGTGATGAGTAATACATTATTATTCAGAGCAACTGCAACACTAACAATGCTATACAATAACAGACTAAACAGTACCAGTAAAGGATATCACTCTTTTATTTCTAGACACAGTGTTCATATCTGATAGGCCCGTGGGAGCAATGTTTGTTAGCACTACCTGAATGTTGCCACACAAATTACCAGATTCCACATTAGTATTATGCACATATGTCTCACTCTCTTACTGTACACTCTGGTCACAGCTTGATAAC
Organism: Protopterus annectens; assembly: GCF_019279795.1. Taxonomy (NCBI): domain Eukaryota; kingdom Metazoa; phylum Chordata; order Ceratodontiformes; family Protopteridae; genus Protopterus; species Protopterus annectens. The sequence continues at coordinate 561,387,632 of NC_056726.1, read as the reverse complement.
ATGGGGGTAGAGATGGGACATACTTGGCTAATTACTTTCATAACATTTTGGGGAGTTGCTAGAGTGACAGGTTTGTTCCTATAGATGTCTGACAATATGTCTTGTTTGCTGCCTAAACATCTGGGATCATCCCACTGATTTGTCAGGGGGACAGGGTGACAGGCAGTAGATATGGGCAGATTTACTGGACATTCTGGACATATCTGTACAGTTGTGGGGTATGATTCTGCATACAACTTACTACCACTCCCAGGATTCGAACCATGGTTGTGTGTGTGCAAAAAATACAACAGTTCATGTCACAGTTGAGTGTGCGATTTGGGTTCTGTTGTCTGCCTTTTCACTGTTTTCTGTCTAAGTCTCTCTCAGTTGTACTATATGACCTTGGGAATATAACAGTCATATACAGACATTCCTACACATTTTATTTATGTAGCACAGTGTGGGTAACAGTGCTTTATACAACAGTACTATTAAGTGATTGCAACTCTACATTACCATATGATATCAGAGTAAACACATGCAGTCCAGCAGTTAGACCTTTATTGTCAGGCTATTATGCTTTTATTTACATACAACCTATATGAGACTCTTCCTTCCATGTTCTCTGGTGTATGCAGTACATGCCTTAAACAATACAGGTTTTATACAGGCAGTTAACTTACTACTACATTTAGATGTATTTCCTATGACAGTACATGCAAGAGTGTTACTAACCTGCCTCGCATTGCAGCCGCTGCAGTCTACAGGTATGGGCTTCTTGGTTCGCAGCCCGCTCATCTGCCACTGTGAAAGGCATAAGAGGAATATTTAGCCATACCTATCCATAACATACATGAGCTGGCAATTATTAAACAGGTAGTGGACTAATACTTGCACACATCTGGGACATCCCCTGTCCTCCTAGCCTCTTGGATCCACTGATCCAACAGATCCCCCTTTCTCCGCTTCAGGTCGGCATAGTGATGCCTGACCTGCTCACCAGTTTGGGGTATGCCAGTGGCACTGGTGAGGTCACGGGCGAGACAGTCTCAGGCCTCTGCTTTTTACTGGGAACCCTGGTACTGACCCTGCAGCAGTCTCTGGTCATGGTCTTTCACAAGGAGTCCTGCCATGACTCTGGACTCCTGGATGCCCCAGCACTGCACCTGAAAGTGCACACCCTCTCCCATACCAGACATAGTGCCTACAGGAGGAAGCTGCAACCAGTTATGAGATCTATTCCTGCCTGTTGTGTTTAAATAGGGCCAGTTTCCCACACTTTACCATGACTGGATGGTTTTGAATATGCTTAGCTATGAGCAAACCTGCTTACCTAAGGTTAACATTGCTTAAAGGGGTATACCAATGGGCAGACTGAGTTAGCTGCACTACACATTGCTTATACCTACTAAGCTGAGCTGTGCAGTGCTTAGTGTTGCTTAATGATTAATTTGCATTATATTTGCTTTTTGGCATTGCTTTATTATTCATTACATGTTATATATGTGTTTGGTATCCATGATTCATGTGTACGTACACTGTATGGGGTCCTTGTGTTTATTTGGGGATTTCAACACTTTATTACAATGACACCTCACATCTGGGCTTACTACAGTACTCCAGTTCACATATTTATGTTATGTAGTAGGTTATACAACATAAAACTGTATATAGATTCCTTTCACATGTTTGGTTTGATTTCCCTATAGTGAGGATCTGTTTGGTGATACTTCAATCTTGTGTACTGCTGTGATGGCTTAATGGTTACTTACTGTGACTGTAGTATACAGGGTCCTGGGTTCAAGACCTGCAAAGGCTGTTTATTTTGTTTCTGGCAAGGACAGCGGATGTTGCATACAGAGTGATTAAGGCACTTTTAAGCAATTGTAAGTGGGTTTGCATGTGTTTGCACGAGGGTAAGCAATGCTAACCTTTGGTTAAATATGCTTACAGAGAGTTAGCTTCAGTATTGGTTAACCTGTGTGCGCATTGCTTACCCCCACACAAATGGGCTTAAACTCACTTATTACTGCTTAAATATGCTTACTCCCACTTACTACTCCTTAAATATGCTTACTTGTGCTTACTATTGCTTACTCCCTCTTACCACCGCACTAATTTAGACAGTAATGTCAAATGGTTCTTGGGAAGGTGGTAGATTTGGAAAGTGTATGGATTTATCATTCATTACACATTTTACCTTCCATTTGTATCCCTGATTCCTGTGTATATATATTGTATGGAGTACTTGTGATTATCTGTGGACTTTACAACATTATGACAATGACACCTCACATCTGCATTTAATGAAGTACTTCAGTTCACAAATATATGTTATTTAGTAGGTTATGCAACAAAAAAATTAGTCATAAAGTGATTTGACATGGAAAATGAAATGTACTGGAGTGGGACTTGAACAGCGACTGACTGCTCGTAAGGTGAATGCTCTGCTCACTACACTATTGCTATACTGCTTCATTTGCATATATCTTGCTTTTTATCCTCTTGTGCCATTTAAGCTGCATTAACCGTAGCTAAGCGATGGGCAAACCCGTGCATCTACAGTTAAATTTAATCTATTTCATAAAAAAAAACTTCTTTATATTTAATGTTTTCACTATTGTTCTTGTAAACTTGGAGGGATGTTACTGGGGGTATGTGAACACCTATGAGCAGTCTCACTCATTCTTATTCCTAAACTGCTGTTCTTGACTGCAGGGGCATGTATATTCTGAGAGCTCTGCTCTCAGACATGCCCCCTGCACTCGTACATGCCCTGTGTCCGTTTAGGAGCTCAGGCAGCACACATTCATTGATATGCATGGCGAGCTGTCATCCTGCTCCTAAATGGCCTCTTCCATGCAGGACTAAGCTAGAGTCCTGCATGGAAGAATAGTAGATCCGGTGGAGACTCTTTTCCATTGTTGACTATCTCCAGCTAAAACTCTCCTGTCTACTTGGTCGTATAGCACATTTTACTATCCTTAAATGTAACGACTCCTGCTTAACTCCTGCATTCACATGTACCAGGAGATTAAAGATAAAAAGCTCCATACAGGTTGAGCATCATCAAAATGATGCAACAAAACACCACTGTAAGCAATCTAAAGAAAACTGAAGCTCTGAAAAGAAGAAAAATGTAATGGTTATGACATCACTACATCACTACAGCAGAGCACTTCTTCCAGTTTGTCCCGTTTATTTTGTACTTTGTTACTAATATCTTTGGTGCCTGAGCAAGGTTCCTCATATGCCTGCTATTTAATTATCTAATGCTAAATTTGCTCTCTGGGGAAAAGGAACATTTTTTTCTCAAAGTTGTACATCCAAACTTCAGGTCTACAACATTTAACTTTTTTACTTCAGTCATATGAAATCTGTTAGTTTCATTGTTGCCCTTCTAGAAGGAACCCATGATACTCATGCAAGCTAAACTATATTCCCAAGAAAAATAATCACAACCATGCAAAATGTAATTGTTTTGATAGAAGAAGTGAACAGAAAAATGCCTCTGAATAGATACAGCTTAAAGATTGAATGCAAAGGAATTTTTATTACTATTACTTTTTGTAATAATTAAGATCTCATCATGTAAAAATGGACGTTCTGATTATAAAATATGCAGTTTTTTATTTAGTTTCTTCACCAGAACAGTATTTATTAAGTTTGACAAGCTAATATTTGTATTTCCTGCATGCTGAGCAGCACTTAGGTATTTTTAATTCTGAGTCATGCACTCATGCATTCTGATAATTCAACTGAAAGGATAAACAGTTTGTAGTGACATGTTTTCTATAGCCTGCAGTATGATCAATCAGTCCATTCAAGTTAGGCAGTGAGACAACTTCTTCTTCTTTCAGCTTTTCTCGGTTAGGGGTCGCCACAGCGGATCATCTGTCCACTCATGATTGGCAGTGGAGTTTTACGGTGTCGAGTTGCTAGCCCGATGCCCAACCTTCCTCAGAAGGCACACACACATGCACACACTTAAACCTAGGGCCAATTTAGAGTGTCCAATCCACCTACTGAATGTCTTTGGGATGTGGGAGGAAACCGGAGCACCCGGAGGAAACCCACGCGACCACAGGGAGGACAGGCTGAAAGAAGACAAGGACTGTTGCAAAGACAGCAAAATCAGTAGAGAAGACTGGAGGTAAGATTAAAACAAGAAACAGTAACAGTATTAAGGTATAGACAGTATTATGTTGTTTTTGCAGCTTAAAGTGTAGCACATAAGAACATCATTAATACATTTAGGAACAGAAGACTTTATTTTTGAAACATGTAATTTATTTGAAAAATGTATGAAACAGGTGGTGAAAAAACATTCATTGGCCCCATGGAATATTTTTTAGAACTTGGGACTGCACTTACATCCTTCTGTCCATCAATCCACAACCCCTTTCCCCATTTTGCACAGGAGGTTGGGGTGTCACTTTAACAGTGACAATCATCTTGACCTGGGTGACTGACCCTGCCGAAGTTGTTCTTCCATGCCACACACTCACATGCACACTCTCTCCACCTATGGCCTATTTAGAGCATCAAATGCACATGCTGCATGTCTTTGGAATGTGATTTCAGTTAAGGAGTAATAAATAGATGTGCAATCCAGAATATTAGCCACAGAAGAACTTCAGATAAAAACATTTTTTGTCTGTTTGAAATAAGATGTTGCTGTTGTTTTTCTTTCGGCTTTTCCCAGTTAGGGGTTGCCACAGTGGAACTCCGGTCTGCTAATGATTGGCAGTCGATTTTTATGGTGCCAAGGTGCCAGCCCGACGCCCAACCTTCAAAAAGGCACGCCCATTCATGCATGTCTTTCGAACACCACTTGACTGCGGGGAGGACATTCAGACTCCACACAGAAGGCGTTCCAGCCGAGAATTGAACAGAAGGACCTCTTGCTGTGAGGTAACAATGCTACCGCTGCACCACTGTGGTTTGAAATAAGATGCATGAAGTCAAAAAAAGCATGGTGAAAGAAATGTTTGGGTAGGGGGATGGGAGGTATTAGTGACAATGGATGTGCACAGTTAAAAATGTAGCATATTTCAAATATTATAATCATGAATGGGAAACAAGGAACAGTGAGGTATGGTGTCAACCTAAAGCATGGTGGTGGGAGGGTAATGGGCACATGGTCCAGATTATAATAAAAGAAGGCGTGGTCAGTGTGGAGAGTAAGGACATATCACTAAAACTGTAGGCCTAAGGGTAGAAAATAAAATGAATTTGTACATGCTGATTTGACTGTCCTATACTAGAAAAAGAAAGATTAGAACTAGAAGAGAATATATAAGAAGAAGGATAATCTGTTAACAAAATAACTGACAATATTGGTGGTGAAAGAATTATGGAGGAGATAAATGAAGAAGACAATGTAACTAATAAGGAGAAGGATAATGTGATGAGGAGTAAAATATTTTAGAAAGAAAGTATTACAGTGCAAGATAAAACCAGATATGGAATATTAGGACATGAAGAATGGGGAGAGGAAAAACTTGAGACAGGAAAAGAGCAAGACGAAAATGATGATAACTATATTGGAGAGGGTACAGAGAAGGAAGAGAGAAATAAGAGCTAGAAAGAAGAAAAAGGCAAAAAAATGAGATGACCTAGGAATGTTAGTGGTAAATGTAAACAGCATTCAAGATGATATTAGAGGTGTAGAGACTGAATGGCATGGAAGTTATATGTTTGTTAGATGCAAGGTATGTGAAGGAAGACAACAGAAAACAAATTAAGGCAATGTGGGATAAAAAGATATTATGATCAGAGGAAAATGGTATGTGGCTCAAGAACAGGATTTTTAATTGAAAAAGATAAAGATGCTGGATGGGATGGCAGAGGTATCTGGAAGATTAGTGGTTTATGGTATATGGCAAAGAGAAAGATGTGTAAGGAAAACTGTAGTATAAACATATACTAACATAACAGAGAGTAACAAGATATTTCAGAAACTTAAAACCTGCAATATGAGAAATGAAAAGGAAAAAATAATACAAGACATTAAAATAATAAGCAAAGTTTTTAAAATGTGCAGGGTTAGAAATAGGAAAAATATAGAATGGATATACAAAGTAGGGAATATTAGAACTGAAATAAATAATGTTTTTATTCAAAATAAATGAAGCAAAAATGACAGATCATAGAATGGCATGGACTAGGATAGGTGGTGACAGAGAAATAATAAAAGAATGGAAGGAATAAAAAAGATTGACCGTGGAGATGCTAAAACTGATGAGGTGAAAAGAAACATATGACTTTATGTGAACAGAATATGACAATGAGGGTCCTTTATGAAAATGGACAGATTTATAAAGAACAATACAAGAACATGTTTTTTGATGGTAGGGAGAAGTAGAGGAATAGAACACTACATAATGAAATTATAAAAAGAAGTGAAAAAGAAAGAACAATGTGGTGATAAAATAAGAAGAGGAAAAGAGCTGTAGAAAAAAAACAGGAAAACATTAAAAATATGCTGTTTAGACAAATATTCTTTTTAAAGGGAAAAGGGGGAAGTTTCACCATTTTGGGAAATGACTGGAAAAATAAAATAAGTAAGAATGAATGCAGCGTTTTATGAACAAATAAATATTGCATGTAAGCAGAAAGAAATAATGGCATTGTGGAAAGGCTTGTGGGTCGAATGTATGGAATGGAAGTAGTACAAGAAGAAATATGGATTGTAAAAAATATAAAACTATTTAGAATTCCCTATTAAAATAGATTGCTATGAGAGAAATGGAAAAACAGTAAAAGAAGGAAGAGAAGAATCAGCACCAGAAATAGATGGATTAGATTATGAATATTATAAACAAGTGAACCAAAGTGAATAATTAATATTCTGTAAAATACTATGTGGATAAAGAAAGGAATATGAGATGAAAGGACTTGGTGTGGAGTAATTACATTTATATGGAAAAATGATAAAGCAAAGATACAGAAAAATTAGACACTGATAACACCAGGAAATATAGATTATCATAGGTTAGTACTAAGCTAACTGCCCTTGTGAGCCATGTTAAGCCTAGCCAATTATCCCTTGTGAGACTCAAACGCTGCACCTTGTGTTTGTAAGGCAAACATCTTAACCATAAGGCCATCCTCCCAACCCAAATCTTTATGAATGTAATTCAAAGGATTCAGAAGATTTTGGATGAAGCTATAGGACATAGAGGTTTTAGAATCAAGGAGAGAGAGGTAGAGGTATTGCTAATAATAAGTAGAGGAAATAGATATGATATTGAAAGAAAATAAGGAGGTAAGGCTACTGACTTGATGTGGCAAAGGTTTTTGACAAAGTGAGTTGTGAAGCAATGTGGAAGATTCTCGAGACATATGGGACAAGAGAAAACATTTTGAATGCTATTAAAATATTCTATGACCACAGCAGGGCTAGCTACCCAGTAGTGTAAACCTTGGCTGAAGATGATTGTCACTGCTGAAGTGACACCCTGACCCCATGTGCAAAATGAGAAAAGGGACTGAGGATGGAATGAATGGATAAAAATATTCTAAGAAATGTTATATGTGAAAATTATAGTAAACACATGGATGGCAGGAAAGAAAAAAAACTTAGTAGAGGAGTTAAAAGTTAAGAGTTAAAAGAGGAGTGAAATGACCTATCAGGGCCTTACAAATTACTATTTAACTGTAGCCTCAAAACAGGCTTTGTACCTCTTGAATGGAGGAAGACAACAGTCATCCCTCTGCACAAAGGTGGGCCATCTACTGACCCTGGAAATTGCAGACCCATAAGTCTCACTAGTCTTATATGTAAAACCATGGAAAGAATTATCACGGAGATGATCAATAGAGATATAGTAAACCTCCAGACACTGGACCTACCCCAGTTTGGTTTCGTCATAGGTAGATCATGCCTACTCAACCTGGCGGACTTCTTTGAGAAGGTCACCAAAGCAACAGATGAGGGCAAAATCATTCACACTGCCTACTTTGACCTGAGAAAAAGCATTTGATGCAATACCCCACTCGGGCATTGTTGACAAACTCAAGAGTTTAGGTACAAACCCATATGACACCTAGTGGATAGCCAACTAGCTAACAGACAGGACCCAGGAAGTTAGAATTGGGGAGTCCAGCTCTACAAAAAGGCCAGTAACAAGTGGAGTCCCTCAGGGATCAGTCCTTGCAGTGCTCCTTTTTGGCATTTACTTCTCAGAAGTCAAGGCCAGTATCAGTGGTCTCTAGCTGACTAAATTTGCAGATGATTGCAAATTAGGAGCTGTCAATGAATCTCACACTGACACAAATGTTCTCCAGGAGGGGCTGACACAGACAAACAACTGGGGTCAGAGTCATGAAATGCATAATAGTATCCTTTGGGAAGTCATCCATCCCTGGTAGCTATCATATTGACAACACACCCCTTAGAGTTGACCCATTAGTCATGGGTTTAGGGACACACATAGATAGTAATCTAGCCTTTGATCATCAAGTGTCTACAGTCATGTGGAAATCATTCTATGTAGCGCAACTTATAAACAAAGGTATGGCATCTAAGTCCAAGGACGTCATTGTTCCACTGTATTTGGCATTCATCAGATCTATCATTGAGTACAATGTCCCCTTTGGTATGTACCTAACCAAGCATATCCAACAACTGGAATGTTCACAGAGGTTCCTCACTAAAAGAATACAGGGCATAAGTAATATGTCCTCTGCAGACCACCTCAAGGCCCTATCCCTGTATTCTGTCTCCTACAGACTTTTGAGGGGAGATCTATGCCTGGCATGCAGGGCATTGTCAGACCCCACTCTGATGGACCACCTGCATATCCACAAAACTAACATTAGCAGAATTACCCATTCTTAAGACTTAAACATTGCCTATGATGTAAATTGGACCTGCTGGAGAGATAGGTATGTATCCCAGAGACTACCCCATCTATGGAACAGGCTCCCCATCCATGTGAAGTAGAGTTCCTCCCTAATCCAATTTAAATATAACTTGGACAACTGACTAGGAAACCGGAAATTCATCCCTGGTTTGGCACCTATGTCTCCGATGCAAACAGATAACTTGTAAATTGTTCATTTCCCAGGCCCATCAGAACTTGTCAGAGATTTGGGATGCATGGTTAGGCTTAAAAAGGCCCTTGTGGTTGTTAGCCTAGTAAACACCTATGAACCTATGTTGAGTCTTTTGGCTTTTCCCGGTTAGGGGTTGCCACAGCGGAACTCCGGTCCGCTAATAATTGGTAGTTGATTTTTACGTGCCGAGTTACCAGCCCTGACGCACAACCTTCAATGAAGGTACGCCCATTCACGCATGTCTCAATGCAGAAGATGAGAATCGAACCGGACAGCGTCTTACTGTGAGGCGACAATGCAACCGCACCACCACCACCGCGCAAACACCTATGAACCTATGAACCTATGAAATATAGATGTCCATTAGGTATGTGCCTGTAGTGATAATGAATGCAGTAACTGAAACATGTATATGTAATATGAAAAAAGCAAAATGGGAGATGAGAAAAGGAGTTATAAAACAGATTTGCCTGTCATATGTAGATGATTTTGTGATTGTGGCAAAAATAAGAAATGAATAAGTGAAATGGTAGCTCAAATGGACTAGGGTTGCCACCTTTTAAGCGGGCCAAAGTGGGACATGGGGGTCTGGCCAATATGACACTGGCCACACCCTCTACCATGACATCACCACAAGAGCAGTGAAGGAGATGCTGTTATGGGTATGACGGATGGCTGCTGGAGTGGCTAGCTAGCCAGCTGCTGGGGTGGTTAGCTGGTTGGTGGGAGTAGCAGCTGGATGGATGAATGACTGGAAGGATTGCTTGATGGATGGATGGCTGAATGAATGGATGCCTGGCTGCATGAATGAATGGCTGGCTGACTGGCTGGATGAATGGCTGGATGGCTGGATGGATGGATGGATGGATGGATGGATGGATGGATGGCTGGATGGATGGCTCATTAGAAAAAAAAATCTTGGTTGTTTTTTTAGCGCCTGTGGAAGCACTTAAAACAAAGCGCTCCTACAGCTGCTATCTTTACAGGGCTCTTCCTGCCCCAATCCCCACCCCTTTCATGAATTGCAGCCAATTGCTGCACAAATTAAAGCACCCAGATGTAACAGGCAGCAGCTTTGCCTGCAGGTCCGGGTTGATGACGTAACTGAATTGCCGTGAAAAAGCCGGAAGAAATTGCATCTTTTCCATGGCACTTCAGTGCAACTGAAAAGTGGGACTTTTCAAGTCCCACTACTTTGCACAGCAGGCAACGGGATGAGGCAACTCAACCCATGAGTGTCCTGCTGACAACAGGATGGGAGGCAACCTTAAAATGGAGAGATTATTAAAGAAAGCTGAGTTACAGTAAAATAAGGCAGAATGTGAAGGGTTTGGGGAAACTAAGAAAATAACTATAGACTATATTGTACTATATTACACTAAATAGACAATAAGTGTATTAGGAATGAAATTTGGAGAGTACAAAATGCAATATTATAGTGGAAAATAATGCTGGAAGGAATAAAAATAAAATGCTATCTTGGTGGAGAAATGTTAATCTATAATTTAGCAAAAATGTGTATATGTTAGATACATATATACATTAGGAAAATTAACATATTTGGGGGGGGTTCTACTATTATGAAACCTCGACCTCCTGAAAGTCAACATTCTAAAAGAATGGGAAAAAATGTCTGGAATCCAAAAGAGTGAAAACCAAGGTAGGGGCACGCCCCCCACACACCCCAAACTTATATATACCAACTCTGCAGTTTTACCAACTCAAAGAAAGGAGAAATCTTCCTAAAGAAGTCACTCTTTGTTGGTGCACAATTAGAAATTGCACTGGCAGTGACTTCCAATGGGAAACAATTTTGGCATTATGATGTTCATTTTTTTTCCCTTCGGGCTAGTGATACTTGAGCCATTTCACCTTGAGCATGTGTAGGGAAGCTGTAGGGGTGTATGTACACATTTTGAGCTATAATAGAGAAAGAGATATTAGAAGGAGATATGATTCTAAAAAAATCCTTTAGTGAACTTAGCATCTAAGCATTTTTCTGGGTAATAAAGAAGGCAAACGAAAGAGAGTTGTAAATGATGGGAAAGTATTATATGTAAGATATGAAGAAGTATGGAAAAATGGAGGAAGGAAAAAGAAGTGATAAACAAGAAAAAATGTAATAAAGTTATAGAAGGTAAAATTGTCAAGTTTGATAAAAAACAGAAAATCATGGTATACTACTATTCTACAAAAATAGTAATGTTATATCCTTGGAAGGAATTAAAAGAAGATGTAAACAAGGCTATAAAGGATAGAATGAAAAGGTGTGAGAATTTTTTATACAGCAAAGGATTTCATGTGGAGAACTTTGTTGGGTAAGTTCTCAGTTAAACATAATATGAAATGTAATACATTGGAAGTTACACAGTAATGGCTCCTTACTACTCAAAAACTAGCACATTGATTGGACAGCCCAGCCAGTGTGACCATTGAAAATCAAGCATATACCAAAAGAAAAAAAAATGTGGCTGCTGACATGACATTGAGTGGACAGACATTCTACTGATATATCCTGAGGGACAGATCAAAATATAAGAAAAATCAGGTATGTTCTGCAAAACTAATGAATAAGAAACATACCTGATTTTCAGTAAAAATAAATAGTATTATTAATATTGTAAGATGGATAGAGATACAGTAAGGGTGTGCTAAATATGATATAGATATTATTCTTATAAAGGATGCAAGATTTCTGACAAGTGAAGTAAGATTGTAAACAGAAAAAATGTGGGTGTGGAAAAATAATATGGAATTTAGGTAGTGAATGTTGTTTTGGAGTGGCTGCACTGTGTAAAAAACAGTAAAAATATTATTTGCAATGTTGGTAAGGATGGGAAGGTTAACCATTGTGGATATAAGCTAGAGAGAATATGTTTATAGAATTATATCTTTATATGCATAAGCAAATGGCAATGAAAGAGAGAATCTGTTTCATCAAATATTGGATTATGTGGTGGTTAACATGAAAATTATTACTGCAGGGGACGTAAACTATGATTTTAAGGGGAAAATGTAAAATAAAGGAGAAAGATGTTTAAAAAATACAAGATAAAATCTGGTAAGCTAGCTATGTGGAATAAAAAAGTCAATGGACTTATAAAAGATGAACAATTGGCATCTGAAACTGATTAAGAGAAATTTTAGGTGTAGCAGTTGGTGGCACTGTAGAGCCTGATTTTTCAGACCATTTAACAATATAGATGGAGGTGATGGAACAAATGGGATATATTTAAATGGGAAATGGAATAAAAAGAATACATGATAAACTGGAGAGTGGGAAGCATTGCAGTTATGAAGGGATCATATAACTATGAACAACTTTTATAAAAATTGGTCTGAATTGTTGATTGACTTTAGAAAGAAGTATAAAAAGTATTTTCTTAAATGGCGTGGTGATGTAAGAAAAGAAGAGAAAGTGAAGTATGGAAAGATGTATAGAAATGTATTAGAGTATTAGATAAATACAAAACTGTATTATAATATGGAAAAGGAAATATATAAAAAAGTCAAGAAAAAACAAGACATTGCTGTTTAAGCAAATATATTATTTACAAGGGAGAAGGGTGAAGATGTCTTCACATTTGATAAAATAGTAATGGAGGGTATTAATATAATGAGGGAAATGAAAACATACAAGGAAAGATATCACAGTACAGCATATAGAAAATATGTATATGACTAAAAAGAAAGAAAATAAGAGACACTGATAAGTAAACACATTTCAGGAATGAGTTAGGGAAGAATTTGAAAAAAAAAATTACAATTAGTGAATTGGCTGAAGTACTTTGGAAAGTAAATATTGATTCAGTATCAGGTTCAGACGGTATGTGGTATAAAAAGTACAAGCTTTGTAAACATTTTGAAAGTGTGGTCAAAAGAATGGTTTATTTATAAAGAATTATATAACTGGATATTAAAATTTATATTAAAGAAACATAAAAAAGAAATAAAAAATGGAGACCTATCACATTAAACAATGCAGATTATAACATTTTTATGAAAATAATGCAGAGGAGAATGGAAGAAAGGATGAAGGACATTATGCAAGAAAGTATATATGATATAAAATGGAAGGTATGAGAAGGGATGCCATTAATTATTATTGTTGGTTTGAGACATTCTGGCTGATATTATAAGTAAAACTTGAGATGTGAAACTTATGGTAGGTGAGATTTGTAAGGCATTTGATACAGTAGGACATGATGCTTTGTGGGATGTTATGGAAAAGTATAGAATAGGTAAAATAATTAGTAGAGTGTATATATGAGCACTTCAAAATAATAGAGTGAGAGAGTTAGTGAATGGGTAGCTGAGTAAAGAAACAGAATTGTGGTATAAAACAAGAATGTCCTATGAATGGGATGTTTGCATTAATAATGAATGTGATAGTGAGTGGGGTAGCTTGTAAAATGAAGGATGCTAGATATATGATACAAAATAAGTGCTGATTTCAGTAGTTTTGACATATGCATCTAATAGAGTTGTTGCTAAAAATAAAATATGGATGAGGGAAGTGTTGGCTTGTCTGAATGGATGTTTAAAGGAAATGAGATTGAACTCAAACAAAGATAAAAGTAAGGGTTTGGGTGATGTGAAAATTGGAAGGGTGTATTTTTGAATGAATGAATTATCTTTGTTAGGGATAACATTTTGGAAAAAAATATGTAGTTATGAGACAATGATAAAAAATGAAAGACCTATGTCTTATGTGGAAGACTTCTAGATTAGCATTCAAGAAAAAAAATATGTGGTGAATTCTGTTTTAATGGGAAAATAGCATATATGTCAAATGTTTATATGATTCCAGAAAAATTATGAAAAAGAAATTGTGCAATTTGTGCTTTTTTTATATGGGGGTTCCATATTAAAGCCAGTAAAAAGAGGTGTGTTGTATATGAGCAAAGATGGTGGTGTAGGTTATAAAATCCAGTTGGTTGTTCTGCTTCTTTAAACTTGTATGGAGTATTAAAGCAGGTAAATCAAGGGTATGAGAAATTAATAGTGAAAATATTTAAATATAAGTACAAAAAATTGAGAGATGATAATAAGAAATAGAGATAAAGATTATATAAATGAAGACATTAAACATTATAAAGAAAAAAATGCTAACATTAAACAATGAAAAGTGATGATAAAATGAAGACTAGAAGGATGTGGTATAATAATGTAATGAAACAATATTATTATGTAAATCTATGGGAAATATATCAGAAGAAATTATAAAAAACATTAAAATAAGGAAAAAGTGGTGTACTAAGATTGTTGAGTGTCAGGATTTCCCATGGAGACTGATAATAAACAAGTTACAAATAATGAAAAATATGCTATATAAAATGAAAACTGAAAGAGTGTCTTTATTTTGTAGGGAGGTAGAGACAACAGAGCGTGTTTTTTTGAAATGTAAAAGAGTGGTTAAACTGTGGAAAATATTCTGTGAAGAAAATGTTTTTGAGAATATTAATGATGTAAACAATATAGATATGAGTATGATTATGTATGCATATTATGAAAACAATAAGAAAGAGTATTCAAGATGGCTAGATAATAATTTATTGTTTGGATATGGATTATTTGGAATGAAAGACTAATGAAAATTTTGTTTAATGGGAAATGGATTTTTGCTGGTATATATATTGTAAAAATTAGATAATAGTTGTGGAAGAAGGAGTGGGGCTCATTTAAGGAAGAATAATAATGATGATGGTATATAGAAATATAGAGATATGTACCTTCAAATATGTATATTTTGTAAATATGTAAATAATGTTTTTATGTTGTGTTGATTAAAGGACCTCTGCTCATTTCATTGGATGTTGTGGAATCTTTTACATCTACTTAAGTTACAAGCACCTCAAGCAGATGGAACCTCAGTATGACATACCTACCTCTGTAAGACCCTAATTAGCATGATAAAAAGCTGCATCACCAGTCTCTGTAAGACCATGGTAATACAAATAACCTTGAATCTAGAATTTTCCTACAGTAAGACACTGGATTTTGAAAAAGACATAGCATGAATTTTGAGGAAACACAGAACACCTGCTAATGTAACCTTTCACTGTACTTTATACCCATGAACAGAGACATAGAGGAATTGTTGTATATAGGTGTAAACACACTACAATGGCATTATACTGTCAAAGCAGGTGATGGCTGGGTGGGGGGTACATCAGTAACAACATGTACAGAGGACAAGACATGTATAGGGCATGATGGCCCCTGGACATTGAATTATACATGGCAACATATTTTATCTGGGTAAGTGACAGTTTGAGCAGGGGTTCATTATGCTGAAAATTGAAGTTGTGCCTTGATAAAAAACAGACACTGTGTATAGAAAAGGGGCAGAAGTGTCACAGCACAACAAAGGATGGGTAAGTGGGCATCTAATGGGAGTAAGGAGCAGCATATAGTCAAATGGAACATCCAGAATCAGCCATAGACACACACTGATTAACATATGTAACTCATAGTTGTACAGGACTTGTCATGAACACACAAGAGAAACAACAACTGCAACAGCTCACCATCCAAGAGACTATGGTGTTACTGCAGGCTCTCTGCACAAATGGAACATGCATGCTGGCCAAAGGTACCAGTGTGGTAAGGAAAGCTACAGGACAACTGTGTCACTTATGACTGTAATAACAGCATACTTCAGGTTTGGGAAGAGTAACCTTTATGATATTGCATGCCAAGAACAAGGCACGTGACATTGCCAGGGGCAGCTCCACCACAGAAGGTGGGCCACTGACACAGAAAAAGGTCACAGAGGTGGAAGCGCTCCTAGTCTCCCTTTGTGGAGAAGGGGAATAGACCTTTATAGCTGCCATTGGCCTGAATGTGGGAGAACAGCAGGTGAAGACTGCATGGAAGTTGTAGGAGATGAAACCGATCAGTATTAGCCATTACATTGCAATGTAGTACAGAGCAATGAGTGCCATTCAGATCTTAGTAAGATGCTTCTATGTATCTATCCTACAGGTACCTCTGGTCTGCAACTGCATCCTGCATACCTTGCTTGTTGCTGAAATTGCAACATCCTGCTCAGCAAGTTATATAGGCATCAATATGGTATTCACCATTTCTGAGTTATAATACTATGCCTGTTTGAAGGGGTGATTCATATATTACCATGCTACCACAGTTGTAGTGTTGTTTTGCTTTTACAGGTTCTACTGATGGAGGATCCAGCAAAATGACACAGCAAATGCCTGATCTCAGCAGATCAACTGTGACTGATGATGATAGCACTGTGCACATGGCATAATTTGATCACACTATGACACGGTCAGCCGTTCTAATATCTGAGATTTATATGCATCTTTCACATGTGAGAAGCCTGTGCAGTTGCAGGCCAGACGCACAACCTCATTAATGTTTGATTGCTATCCTGTTACTGGTTTGGTTGAACCCTCACCCAGCCTACGCAGTATCCTCAGCCCACATGGCATCCATGATCTGCACTGCAGAGAGGTGTGGTGGTCTCTGGCATCACTACCTATTTTGCATCTCTGTACAAAGCATGGCATTAATCAGAGCGTGTGCAGTCAGTGATGAAGGCACAGGCAGCTACAACTGCACCATCAGCTTCAGCATTATGAAGATAATGAGTGCGCTGAGTGGCCTCCAGGACAATCCTCAACACCAGCATAGGTTGCAAGATGAAATCCAATACCTGCAATGTGACACTGAGAATAGGGACAGTGAACAAATGGTGCTGTTTGGGTCACTGATGGCTAATATAGCATTCATTTTTGAATCCATGCAGCATATATAAATATCCTCCAATCTGCCTATATTGGGTCTGCTGTCTATGGCTATGGAAGGGTCAATGTGTGAGGTAACTAGTCACAGCCTGGGTATACCTAGGTAACACTGGCCATTCTCAAGACAGAATCATTGTCATATCTGTCCACAGAAGGCATCATAACTGGCTGTGGAAGGTCTGACATGTGTGGCCACCAGTGCTCCTCAGGTTTCAACTCTAGGACATCTCACTAGGCTGCATGCACTTGCTGCTGTTCTTCTTCATCATCACTACCCCTAGAGGCAGATGGAGCTCTTTGCCTACATGTGGTTTTTATACTGGTCTTAGATGCTGTACATTTGAAGCCTCCTGACATGTAACACCCCATCAGGATGGACACACACACACACACACACACACACACACACACACACACACACACACACACACACACACACACACACACAAACACACACTCACACACTCTTGTCACAGATAATTACAATAAACATTACCAACATTCATGACATGGCAGCTCCAGATCACTCCGGTTATGTACCTCTCAACTTCCAGATTTTAACAGCATGTTCAGATTTTTGCCTCATATTTTTGGTCTGCTTCTCATAAAACTTGCAGTTTTCTGGCAAATATCTAGAATGATCTGAGGATTAAAGTCACTAAATAATGGCATTAATTTGAGTTTTCAGACTGCAATTGCCTTCAGAAAATGCACGCTAACTCAAATCCTGTTATTCCAGCAACTTTCTAAGTTTGTAAAATCAATATTTAAAAGTTGTCCCTGTTTTTGAGCTTTGTCTCCCCATTATTTCAAGCTTTGTCCAGATGTTTTTGCACTAAGATGTTGAGAGGTAACCCCAGAAGATGTAATTCCTGCCTCCTCTCAACCTGATACTAGACTGCATGACTACCACATCAACTTCCCATGACCCTGGCCTATATTATGGTGTTGTCACCTGTCACTGTGTCACCCCAAGCTGAGAACATGATGATGATTGTGACTTACCCACCCACTGTCTAGAGTGGGTAAGATAATGGTCACACCGTGTATTATATTGCATACTCTGTGTCTGATAATGCATGTATCATTTTATGTTGTGTTTTCTGTGTCTTGACCAATGATTTTGGAACAGATGTCTCCTCTTTGACAGTGCCATGAATCACCTACCTCTGCCTTGGATGGAGTTTAACATCTACTAGCTCCTCATTGGAATGGCTGTCTTGCTCCTCATTTCCTGCTTCAAAAAGTATGGAATGTCCTGCTGTAACGGTTCACTACTAATACTGATGCATTTTCTGTGCAACCATGTTATGTAACTTGGAGCAAACTACAGATACCTAGCTATAGGTTTCCAGTGAATTCTACAGTGTTATTGGCTGCATCTATGCAGCAGAAATGCCTCTTGAGTATCAGACAGTTGCATCATAGGCTCATAGGTTCATAGGTAGGTACTAGGCTATTGGCCCAAGGGCCTAAGTAAGCCTAACCAACAAGGTTCCCTGGCTTATGCCACCCAAGAAAGTTATTTTCCTGTGTTCCTGTCGAGCAGAGCCACAGAAGTGATTCCGGGGTGTATTTCCTATTTCCAATCCACTTATCAAGATTTTTCTTGAAGAGTACTAATGAGGAACTTTGCTTGACATAGATGGTAGCTTGTTCCAGAGTATGGGAAGTGTCTGGGACAGGAATCTATCGCTCCAGCATGTCCTGTTTATTGTGGTGACAAGATTTAGGTCCCTCGAGCGTGTAGCTCAGAGGGATTGGGATTTCTTTAGGTGTAGCATGTCCAACAGCTCTGGGTTTGACATAGCTTTATATGCTAGGCAGAGATCACTTCGGAGTAGGCGATATGCTATTGAGTAAGGGTGGAGTTTTTTAAGACGGTCAGTGTAGGGCATCTGTTAGAGGCCAGTAATCCTCTTTGTGAGGTACTTCTGTGGCCTTTTCAGCTGCTGCAGATGTCTTGTAAGGTACATTCCAAAAGGGGCATTGTACTCTATAATGGGTGTAATGAGTGTCGAGTAGAGGTGAGCAATGACCTCTTTTTTCCTGGATGAGAACCCTTTTGTGATGAGGTGTGCCACATATAAGGATTTCCTGACTACTGTGGCGATGTGATTATCAAAGAAGAGACTACTGTCCACCTGGGTGCCAAGGTCTCTTATCACACATTCAGTGTTAAGTAGACTGCTGCCTATGTGGTAATTCATGTGTACTGAGTTTTTACCAAAGGGGATGACAATACACTTTTTGGCACTGAGCTTGAGGCCATGTCTCTGACACCAGGCATCTTTCTTAGTGAGGCCTTTCTGTAGGTTGTCCACATCATTTAGGGACTCGACTATGGCTTCTAGTTTGCAGTCATCTGTGAACTTCATTAGCCAAAGGCCTTCAGTGTTAGCCTGTACTTCAGAGAAGTAGATACCAAACAGGAGTGGTCCCAGGACGGAACACTTTGGTACTCCACTTGTCACTGGTTTGAAGTCAGATTTGGAGTCTGAAACTTTTACAGTGTGGGTTCTGTCAGTGAGCCAGTTGGCAACCCATCTTGTGACATAGGTCTTTATACCTAGTTTAGTGAGATTAGCTATAATTCCAGAATGGGGGATGGTGTTGAAAGCCCTGGTGAGGTCAAGATAGGCTGTGTGAACCACCTTACCCTCATCTTCACCTTTGCTGACTGCCTCAAAGAAGTTGATCAGGTTCAGGAGGCGTGATCTGCCTTTCACAAACCCGAACTGGGTGGGGTCCAGAGTTTGGAGGTTACCAATGTCTTTGTTTATGAGTTCCATGATGATACGTTCCATGGCCTTACAGACTGGGCTCATCAGGCTAATAGGGTGATAGTTCCCGGAATCAGTGGTGGTTCCCCCTTTGTGGAGTGGGATAACTGTTGCTGTGTGCCATTCAGTGGCCACAAAGCCTGATGTGAGGCTATGATTGAACATGGTGCTTAGATGGGGAGCCAGTTTGTTCTGAAGTTCATGTAGAACGTAGCCTGGGATGTTGCCCGGTCCCATGGATGCTGTGTTTTTGGCTTTAGAGAGTGCAGTTTTTACCTGCGTGGTTGTGATTACAGGGACTCTACATTCTTCCTGTATAGATATGGGCCTTTTAGGGGGTGAGAGGGGGGTAAAGTTAGCACTGAACCTATCTGCCAGGATGTTGGCAATATTTATTTATTTACTTATTTATTTATTTAACATTTGTTGACCGGGAAAGTCCGACTAGGTTCCACAGATCCTGTTTTCAGCAGAGGCCCGGGGAGAAATGCTCCAGAAGCATGTCTTTAAATATCAGTTAGTTCTGTAATTTTCATGCCATTGTGCTGTAACTCAGAGCAGATCTGGGTGTTGCCATTGAGATTCTTGACATAGCTATAGAATTCTTTGTGGTTGTCCCTAGAATCAGTGGCAATTTTGTTTTTGTAGCTAGCTTTGGAGGATCTTATAAGGGATCTCATCTTCTTACTGAGGCTGACCAGGGAGCTCCTCCACTCATGGGATTTTACTCTCTTTTGCAACAGTTTCTTCCTTCTGTTTTAGAGTTTGTTTATGACAGGGGGACCACCAGATTGGCTTCCTTGTTTTTGGAGGATAGCATCTTGGTTCTGTTTGGGATAGCACGATCCATGCACTCATGTAAGTGCTTATAGAGTGCATTTGTTTAGGATTCAGCAGTCATAACTGTATTGTTCATCTGCATGAAGTTCTCCACTTCTGTCTTAAGAAGCATGAAGTTGGCTTTGGAGAAAATTTTTTACTGTGGTTTCCATAATGGGGGGTGAGATGTGGCTATCTAGGGTGATTACCTTATGGTGGGATCTGACCGAGGAGTTGACTTCAGGTGTGGAACACCGATCACTCATGTTGGTAATGACTAGGTCTAGGATATTGTTGCCCCTGGTGGGGGTGTGGATAAGTTGATCCAAGGCATTGGAATTTATGAATTCCAGAAAACATCGATTGAAGGAGTCTGTACATGAATAGTTTTCCCAGTTAATGGTGGGGTAGTTGAAATCACCCATTATTTCCAGTATATCAAGAAAAGATGAGTGGGAATCCTGGGGCATGGTGGGGGATCTGTAGCAAGCTACAATTTGGATTGCAGTTTTGCCCAGAGTTAGTTGCACTTGGATAACCTCAGATGCATTATGCTGAGCAACTAGCCTGGAGGTGTGGATATCCTTAATAAACATGGACACACCTCCACCTTTGGTGTTCCAGTCCAGGTTAGAGGGCCAAAAAGTGTGGTATGAGCTATAGCCTGGTAATGCAGGGGTGCTCTCTGGAACCTTGAACCAGGTCTCAGTCACTGCACAGATATTGATGTTCTCCATTTTAAGGAGTGCCTTGAGGGAGTGCATTTTGAGATTTAGTCTTCTAGCATTGAGTAGCATTACCCTCAGTTTTTGCTTGCCTGTTCCTATTACAGTGGTGAATTTTTCATTTGAACCTTGCCTAAAAAAAGGCTCTATAGGGGCAGTAAGAGCCTTAGCCAGTATCTGGAATCCCAGGGATGACAGGTGCAGGCTATCTCTGGCAAAGCATCGTGGTCTGTCAACCATGTCATCTCAGGCAGACAGATACTGGATCCCCTTAGAATGACACCAGAAGCTTAGCCAATTGTTGAAGTTAATCATTTTGTCCTTGTACTGCGGTATCATTCTGGGCGATGGCAGGATGCTACTCAGGGGTAGGGTCATACCTGCCTGGGTTACAAGATCAGAGAGCTCTTCCATGTCTCTTTTCATGTAGTCCAGGGAGGTAGATCTCAGGCCATTCACACCAACATGGACAATGACAGTGTCATATTTGTACTTGTTGTGGAGTGACCTGAGTGCGTGGGTTATGGGGTGGATCCTGCCATGTGACAAGCAGCTGACAGTAACCTTCTCCTTGTTTAGCCTGGTGAGTGGGACAGCAGTGTGCCTCACTATAGTGTCACCTATGGCTAGTGTGTTGGGTACGTTGTTTTGCCTTATGGGCTGTGGTTGAGTGGCACACTGAGTCTGTGGGCTATGTGTCATTTGGATTGTGTTGTGGGGTGGAGATTGCTTGTGTTTCTGCTTTGGAGGTCTCTGTTGCTTGAGCAGATTATTATTGAGAGCCTCTGTGAATGCTTTTGTGTTTCTATGTGTGGATTTTGGTGGTGTAGGTTTAGTGGGACTATGTGATGAGTGTGGTGTGGTGCAAGTGTTTACCTTCTCCTCTTGACTGTCAAGTTCAGTCTTGTTTGGAGACAGCTTTATCTCCAGTTTGGCTAAATAAGTGCATCTCTTACAGGTTGTAGTGTTGGGTGGTAGGAGGAGAGGGGGTTCTGTGTACATGAGGCAATTGCTACATTGCCCCAAGATGCCCAGATTCATCAGATAGACGGAAGCGAACACTGGGAGCTGACCCTTAGACATGCCTGAATAAAAAATTATTTTCCTCTAGACAAGTGAGGAAAGTGAGTACAAGAGCTATTTTTCTCTAAGCAAGTGAGGGGAACTGTTTTCCTCTATGTAATGAGGAAGCTTGAGTACTGTAGTAATTTGTAGCTTATTTAGTGCTTACAACACATTCTGTACAAGTGCTGAGCACGAATAAGCAAATTCAAGTGCTAAAACTAAGAATCTGTATCTGAACTAGACTAGTTACAAGAAAGAAACAAGTGTAAATGCAGGCTTTTAAATCAGAAAGTTGAGAGAGATGGATAAAATTGCCCAAATGACCAATAACTACAATTTCTGGGCCAGACACCACTCCTTATGTGATAGATAGGTTACCTAGTGCTTACCACTCCCACTGATAAGCTAGCAGGCTTCCCTCCAACACAGAAAGGGTTGAGCTTCAGGTGCTTACAAACAGTCCTGCATACAGCAAATCTGTATCTCGACAAAACTAGTTACAGGAAAGGGGGGAAACAAGTGCAAATGTCGGCTTTTAAATCAAAAAGTTGAGAGAGATGGAAAAACTGCCCAAATGGCCAATAACTACAATTTCTGGGACAGAACCACTCCTTATGTAGTAGATAGGTTACCTAGTGCTTACCACTCCCATTGATAAGCTAGAAGGATTCCCTCCAACACAAAAAGGCCTGGGGGGCTCAGGAGCTTACAAACAGTCCTGGATACAGCAAATCTGTATTTGAACTAGGCTAGTTACAGGAAGGGGGAAACAAGTGCAAATGCGGGCTTTTAATCAGGAAGTTGAGAGATATGGAAAAACTGCCCAAATGGCCAATAACTACAATGTCTGGGCCAGAAACCACTCCTTATGTGGTAGATAGGTTACCTAGTGGATACCACTCCCATTGATGAGCTAGCAGGCTTCTCTCCAACACAGACAGGCTTGGGGGGCTCAGAAGCTTATAAACAGTCCTGGATATAGCAAATCTGTATCTGGACTAGACTAGTTACTGGAAAGGCAGGAAGCAAGCATGTTTTTATAGTTACGCAGAACACAGGGAGATTCTATCAAAGTTTTTTTTTTCTTTTTTTTGTAAAGGGAAGGAAGAAAGAAGAAGTAGAAGATAATTAAAGGTTAGGGAACTAAGTGGGTTGGCCTTTTCAAATGTTCTCTCAGTATTAGGAAGAATGAGTTAATGACACTAGACTGGGAGGAGTGTCCCAGATCAAATTTACAGTAGGGACAGGCAACTGCAAAGCCACCAAGTATAACAGCAAGACACCAACATAGAGGGTGAGAAACAATACTACAGCTACTAGCTTACAGTTTTTTAGACAGTAAACATTACAGATATGTTTATCACAGCAGGAGAACAGCAGTGAGCCACAAAATGAAAGTTTTAAACAGATAAAGGAGCAAGGAGACTCTACAGAATGCTTTTAACTACAAACAAATCAGTTATATGATACACTCATTGGCAGGAAATCAGAACAAACAAATAGGTGCTTAACAAGTACAGAACATTTCCCATTAATACCTTTCACACAGTGAAACTAGCTAAAAAGCTTTACAAACAGTGTGACAGTAAAAACCTTATTTATCAGGCCCTGTAAGGCAGACAATTTTACTCTAACCATGCAGATTAGTTAATAGCAATAAAATACAGTAAAACGTATGCAGCAGGCAATAACAAGTGCTATATATAAATTGCTAGAAGCAATAACTAGTAAAAATAAGCAAAAAACAAGATACTTATTGTTATATATCTCAGATCAGAGTTGTAGTCAATGCCCCTCCTCCACTCAGCTCAGTGTGTATAGACAGAAATCCTCTCAAAGTTAGGGCTTAAATACCAGAAGATACAACCTTAAGCAACTTAAATAAAAAGCTCAAAAGAACCAATGAGTGCTTACTCCAAGCCCTAGACCATCCAACCTCCACCAGGCAGCAGCCAATCAACACAATCCTGTCACAAAGGTAAAGAAAGGCTTTTGCTAATTCAAGATGGCCTGGTCATGTGCTCAGAACAACCACTACAAAAACAAACAGGCCCAGAGACAGCAAATCTGAACTGGGACAATACTACAGCTACCAGCCTACACTCTTTTAGACACTAAACACTGTAAACATGTTTATCATAGCAGAAGAACAGCAGTGAGACACAAAATGAAAGTTTTAAACAGAAAAAGATCCATGAGACTCTCCAGAATGCTTTTTACTGCAAACAAATCAGTTCTATGATACACTCCTTGGCAGGAAATCAGAACAAACAAATAGGTGCTTAATAAGTAGAGAATATTTCACGTTAATACCTTTCACACAGTGAAACTAGCTAAAAAACTTTACAAACAGTGTGACAGTAAAAACCTTATTTATCAGGCCCTGTAAGGCAGGCAATTTTAGTTTAACCATGCAGATTAGTTAATAGCAATACAATACATTAAAAAGCATGCAGCAGGCAATAAAAAGTGCTATATATAAATTGCTAGAAGCAATAACTAGTAAAAATAAGCAAAAAAAAAAAGGATACTTATTGTTATATATTTCAGATCAGAATTGTAGTCAATGCCCCTCCTCCACTCAGCTCAGTGTGTATAGACGGCCAAGTTCTATGTCTCTGCATGCACAATGCTGTATACTACCTCTGCCATGGTCTGGCTGTTGCAGATGGGATTATCATCCATAGTTTTTACACATATCCAGTACCCACTGCAACACACAGCTGTGACATTATTATGTGCAACCTACTACCTGATTGCTTGGTAACTGTATATAGTAGGATCTGTTCACCTTTATGTGTGTGTCTACAGAGCAGATATCCCTGGGGAAATTTTTTTAACACAAGATGTTGGTACAGGTTACACATCTGTCAGCTATGAGAATTGTGCGAACTGCATGCATGATGCACGGGTACAGTGTGTTAGCACTTGGACACAAGGTAGTGGTAGCCCTTATGGCTGATATATCTAACATCCTGTGGATTATGCAGGACCTTATTGGCAATGTGTGTGCAATTAATGACTCCCATGACTCAGGGAAATGGAAAAACTTGAAGGATGTCCATATAATGATGGTTCTCTTCTTTGCAGTCCTTCTGAACTATACATACTGCTCTACATGCTGCAACATAATTTCTAGGATCTGTTACTGGATAAGTGAACTTGGAGTCTCAAAGTTTCTATCATGTACCTCTTAAGTCACTGGAAGGTCTCTGTCTTTAGGATGGTTAAAGCTACAGATACATTAGTGTTCACTAGGATTTGCTGTCTATGTCAGTGACACAATTCCACAAGCTCTTATATGGTATCCCCAGCCACATGAAACAGTACATAATCTGATCAGCCAGATGGTGGCATACTTGATGATGGCAGTACTGTCTGTATTGGCATGAAGGGCTGCGGAGTGCCACATTATAGGCACTGGTTCTGATTGCAGCCACTCGCTTGTGCTATTCTGCTATAGCTGCTGCTGTTGCATGCATTCTAGTGTCCTGTACATTAACAATGACAGGCATTTTTTGATAGGTAACTGCTGCAGCACTGTTGTACTGCTTTATACATTTGTCAATCATGACATCATCTTTGATGGTGCCCTTTGCATATTATGTGTCCCTCATTTGCATCTGGAGTCTCATATCCATGTTGTTATAGTCATTTGCATAACCTGGATATTGTACCATTTATTTCATAACAGTAACCATGCTATTTGTTTCTCTGAATTACCTCCACCATGAACATTGCCCCTCTTTGTGATATTTTGGGCAGTGCACTATTTTCTTTAGAAATATCAGCCTATATATTGTGATTACAGAAAAAAATGGTCAAATCATAAAATATTATGTCTTGATTAAGACTCTAGGAACTATGGCAGACAAAAAAATTAAAGCTTTATAAAGCACTCAAAAAAACCACAAACTTTAAAAATCAAACTTTATTTATCATTTACTTTATCATTTATGTATCATTACTAGGACTGAGGGGATCCTTGGTTTAAGGAAATAATTAAAACTAGAACCTTTTATATATAGCACCACATCAACGTGCCAAACTGAATAAAGGACATTTTGTTTTAAAAAGTCAAACTGTGAGGCTTAAAGATAAAGCAAGAAGTACATAAAGAGAGAGAGACTAGGGTAACTATCAGCTAACCATGACTACCTTTAGGACATGAAACACTGTGCGGGTGCCTGGAACAAATTATAGTCATCATATTTTAAGTCATGAACAACCCCATAAATAGATAAATAACCAGACAAACAGAAAAATGCATATCTTTAATTAATACCACTGAAAGTGAATATTATAATGTAATAAATAATAAAACTGGCTAATACTGTATTCAGCACATATATACACACATGCCAGTAAATAACTCAGTACTCCAAATCAGTAACTGAACATATGTATAAAATGCACATGTATTAATTACATCTATATGTGTTTGTGAGCATGCATAAGATTTATTATGTTAAAAATGGTAACCATTTTAAAATTTCATATCACACATAATACTATCACATTAGTTTGTTATTGATTCTAATCGGTTGCAAAATGAAATACTTAAAAAAACTGAACTTGGCTTCCCTCATATATGAAATCCCAGAAGGATTTATCATATAACATAATTCTGCTTTCCTTATATACTTAAAAAAATCTTTAAAACCCTCACTCAGCTTGATGACTATTATTGAAATATTCTGCTGCAATGCTAATGTTTACATTGTTTTGTATGTCCTTCAATCTGTTCATGTATTTGAACTATGTAATATGGGCCGACATTTAAAAATCACATTGATTGCCTTTGTTGTGTGTGGAGGGGGTCTATATTAAATGAGTGAATGCTTAAAACAGCAAACACTGATTTATCGACCCTTTAATTTGAAAGCTGACAATCCCAAAGACACGGAACAGCGATTTTTTTTTCTCCAGGGAAAAAAATCGCTGGGCCATTTTCGGGACTTTGCCATTTTCTCCACTGTGGTGTGATCTTGGAGTTGGTATATTTAAGTAAGGGGGTGTGGGGACAAAGCTCCCTACTTAATTTTGTGTTTTGAACTTTTTTTTCTTGTGGAACAGCGATTTTCTTCCCTGGGCAAAAATTGCTGTTCCATGTCTTCGAGATTGTCAGCTTTCACTCTTAAAGGGTCGATAAATCAACGTTCACTATTTTAAGCATTCGCTGATTTAACATAGACCCGTGTAGAGCATATCCGATGATAAAATACATGCCATGCAGAGTAGTAACATTTTCTTTTACACACAGACATGCCTACAATTGTGTGTTGATTGACAACTGTACCATATGAGTCATCCTGTAGCATAGCATCGCATCACTTCTATGCTAGTCAGCAACCTTAAATTCCAAGTGATTTGAATGCAGTCTCTCTGCTTGATGGATTTGCCCATAAAGAAGGGAAGAAATCAGATGCTTGAAGTGGAATTAAGAAGCACATAAAAAGCTATACGTTGCTGTGTGGTTCTTCCATGTAAATGTAATATGAATTCTTTATTTACCAACATAAACAGTGATGTGCAAAATGTCAGTTGAACTTCTCTATACCTCAGGGTTAAAAGATACCAGGGTTCAGGCTGCTTCTATCCATAGTATCTAAAAGAAAGTTTGCCATGGCACATCCCTTAACTTTGACAATGCAGACAAGAAATGCTTACTGCATCAGATAAGAAGATAACTTTAAAATGATGCACAGATTCAAGAGTTAAAGAACCTGCCCCCACCATTCAAGTGGGCCAATTATTTTCAAAACAATAGGTCTCACTTATAGTTGGACCAAACTGTTATGTATTTTAGGGAGAAGGAAGAAGAGGGGGACCTGTTGATATTGTATAGGCAATTTGCCAATGTACATGCCCTGTAACATGTGTTGCTGGAACCTTTGTCCTAAAGGAGTACCAAACATCTTTGACCTTGCTTCGTATTAGAAGACTCTAAACTCAACTCCTTCTGTCTGTCATTCAGCCTCATGCACATTGGTCTCTAGGAGGTACTATCCATCACTACCACACTGGGTTCTCTCCTTATCTGCAGTATAAAAATGTGTCCTATGTCCCATTACACATGATTCAACATTAGTCAATCATCTCAAGTTGAATTAGACTTAGCCTTATATTTTCTCTTCCAAAATGTCATATTTGACATATAAACAATAATCATATCAGAAAAGAATAAAATAATAAATGGGGCTGTTAAAACCCACTTTAATGGCAATATTGTCCAAAACACTGTGCATGTTAAACATAAACTGCAAATAAATAAATAAATAACTACATATATTATTTGTTTACATTCCATCTAGAGGAAACAATATTTAAGGTGTGACTTGCATACCAACTATCACATATCTAAGATGATTTCAGATAAACTGAGCATGAAATCAGTTATAAACTGTAGGCCTTTTTGTAATAAATTAATGTGTTCTAGTGAAAGAAAGGACTAAGTCAAATTAATGTGTAAAACAAATAATAGAGGCTGCTGCTATGCTGGTAAAAGCTCGTGCAAGCAGTATAAATCAAAGTTGTAGTAAATCAAAATAGCAGGACTGAGCGAAAACAAGTGTAACACTTAAAGTTCAAAGTACTTTATTATCAATAATTAGTAAGATAAGAGCTTTCGCTGTGTAGCTTTATCAGATCTTACATTCATTCTAAGATTCCACATCTTATATATCCACAGGTTTTAAACAATTAACCAATCAAGTAAGTTACTTGGTATGATTATTTAAAGAAGCAGGCAAACATCAAAGACCTAGCTTAATATACAAATCTAATAAAGATAAAATCATTTAAAAACAATCTCATATATAAGGTATACATAAAAAACGTATATATAAAAAAGTTATATATAAAAAATGTATATCAGTTAGTGCATTTATATTTATAATTTAGAATAGATATTAGTGTAAAAAAGATTCTATAGACAAGTATGCTTAATGTCTAACATATAAGATTTCATGTATATGTATGTATAAATTAATATAGTGTCTTATAAAATAAAACACTACATATGGTAACCAAATCTATGACATAATGACATAGTAGTGATATAGAAGACAATTAGTGTGCAGAGAGATGGAATACCTATTTCTAGGGGGTTTATCTAATGTTTCTACACTGTCTTAATTTTGGCTTGATAGAGGCCCTATCATTGAGGCCTAGTCCTTTATCTGATCTTAGTAGAATTATCCATTCGGTTTCCTTACCCTCTGTATATATCTTAATGTCACCCCGTCTAGAGTTGTGAGTAATTACTTCAAGTACCTTAAACAAAAATCTATGTGTGTCATCATTCAATGCTACATGCTTGGCAAGAGCATTATGTAGTGTACCTTTCCTTATGTGATATACATGTTCCCTTATCCTATCCCTCAGTGGTCGATTTGTTTTACCAACATAGAAGGATGAACATAATTGACAAACAGCTAGGTATATCACATGAGAAGTCATGCAGTTAGCTTCAGCTCTTATATTAAAAACTTTCTGTTGATCAGGATGAAAAAATTCTGTCTTACTGTCTTTGTAACAACAGAAATTACAGCGACCACAGCATCTTGTGCATCCATTCTGTATAGGTTTCTCCTACTATCTGTTTAATGTCTTCATCTATCTGCAATATACCCCACGCTCTACTTCAGCTATGCCATACTTTGGATCCAACAGTGCTAGCCTTAGTGATAAACAAAATATGAGTGAATCTTTCACTAAATTCTCCACCTTTTTTCATCCGATCATATAGAGATTAAGCAGATTATAGACAAACACTGGGTATATTGCAGATAGATGAAGACATTAAACAGATAGTAGGAGAAACACCGAGGTTTATTTTTAAGAATAAACACAACTTAAAAAGAATGCTATGCCATCCTAAATTTGATAAGAAATCTATACAGAATGGATGCACAAGACGCTGTGGTCGCTGTAATTTCTGTTGTTACATAGACAGTAAGACAGAATTTTTTCATCCTGATCAACAGAAAGTTTTTAATATAAGAGCTGAAGCTAACTGCATGACTTCTCATGTGATATACCTAGCTGTTTGTCAATTATGTTCATCCTTCTATGTTGGTAAAACAAATCACCACTGAGGGATAGGATAAGGAACATGTATATCACATAAGGAAAGGTACACTACATAATGCTCTTGCCAAGCATGTAGCATTGAATGATGACACACATAGATTTTGTTTAAGGTACTTGAAGTAATTACTCACAACTCTAGAGGGGTGACATTAAGATATCTACAGAGGGTAAGGAAACCAATGGATAATTCTACTAAGATCAGATAAAGGACTAGGCCTCAATGATAGGGCCTCTATCAAGCCAAAATTAAGACAGCGAGAAACATTAGATAAACCCCTAGAAATAGGTATTCCATCTCTGCACACTAATTGTCTTCTATATTACTACTATGTCATTATGTCATAGATTTGGTTACCACATGTAGTGTTTTATTTTATTTTATAAGACACTATATTAATTTATACATACATATACATGAAATCTTATATGTTAGACATTAAGCATACTCGTCTATAGAATCTTTTACACTAATATCTATTTTTAATTATAAATATATATGTATTAACTAATATACATTTTTATATATAACTTTTTATATATAATGTTTTATGTATACCTTATATATGAGATTGTTTTTAAATGATTTTATCTTTATTAGATTTGTATATTAAGCTAGGTCTTTGATGTTTGCCTGCTTCTTTAAATAATCATACCAATTAACTTACTTGATTGGTTAATTGTTTAAAACCTGTGTATATATAAGATGTGGAATCTTAGAATAAATGTAAGATCTGATGAAGCTACACAGCGAAAGCGCTTATCTTATTAATTATTGATAATAAAGTACTTTGAACTTTAAGTGTTACACTTGTTTTTGCTCAGTCCTGCTATTTTGATTTACTATGTCAAATTAATACTTTTCAGTGGTTCGAGTCTAATATGCACATTATTATTTATTAGGTTTGTTATAGTCTTGAGGTCTGTTATTTCCTCAAAGAGGTTGTTCACTCTAAGTCTCCAAGGATTAGCCCATTTCCTCTCTGTTGTTCTGTTTTTGGTACAGTTACTTTTTCAGTGTAGAATATCTATATTTGCATGCATCTTCATGCTGAGGAACCTGTGCATTTGCAGAATTCTGTGGGCATACATTACACAATCACAATGCCTTCCAAGGTGTGTATGTGTGTGCATGTGTTTTATGTATCCCCAGATCTGGTACTCCCTTTCAACTCTAGGTTGAAGAACATTAAACCATGTACTCACAAACTGCAATAATGTGCTTCTGTTCTGAAGTCTCAGGAAAGGACTTACTGAAAAAGAAAAAAAAAACACTCTTCCTTCTTTTTAAACTGTTGCACACTGCTACTGTTTATACCACAAACAGAGCACTAAGTGCTTCAGTTCAGACTACAAATATGTGTTGCATTGAAAAATGATCAGTTTCTGCCAATTGTACACTGTAACACTTTTCACCTGGGGTGGCTTCACCCTTCATCCCACAGATATTATCATGAAATTATGAAAATCAAGCCTCTTGAAGACCAATAGTTTGCAAGCTTGATAATCAAACTTGTGATCCTATGTACCTAAAATTTAGTAACAGAAAACAACAAAAGTTCAGTTTTGAGAAAAAAATAATAATAATAGTTGTAAAATGAATGAAATGTTTGTATGACAAACTACTAAAAGTCATTTTAGAAAGCAAAATACAATCCTATAAAAAAATTTGTGAGAAACTCTATTCTTTTTGCTTTATACACTCACTGTGTTATTTTATTTAAAGAATTTTCTTGAAGATTTTAACACAGTAAGTTAAGGGAGAAGGCAGAGTTTGTCCTTTATATGGTTGACTAACTGCTTGCAAATTATAGACTGAGATGTTCACAAGTTGTTATGTTTAAGATAACAAAGAAAACAGTTCAATTTTTCTTTACCTAGCTACTAGAACAGTGGTAAATTCTGATTTTCCCGTTCTCATTCACAGTGTTCCTGCTGTATTCTTAAGTTCAGTGGTTCTTCGGTCATTCTTCAGTTGTCCACTCTTTGCTGTATTATAATGCATGTCCTCAAACTACTTTGCTTATCGTTTCATTCATATCTTCATACCCACTAACTTCACAGTTCAACACTTCCAGCTTAGCACCCTTTATTTAATCTCCATTTAGGAGCTGTATCAGGTAGTGTGCTACAAAGTATCTGTAAATAGATCATCTGGGCATTTGTTTTAAAAGTAAAACTTACTACAAAATTTACTGATTTACTCATGTGATGTAAGTTACCACAGGCCTTAAGTATCAGTGCACATTTCTCTGATTAGCAGTTTAAATACGTAGGATACCATTTTAGATTAGGTATTGAGGTACAACACAAGTTAACACTCAAAGACTTGATAGTTAATGATTATCTCTGGCAGCATAGAAAGGTCATAGGCAATAACACCTTTATCAACAAGACCTTAAATATTTTGGGAGGTGAAAGTACATGCAAAATACTGATCACTCCTTCATGTGCGGAGTTTCTGAAGACTGCTGCTATACAAGCCTCATCTCTATCTCTGGAAACCATAAGCTCAACAAAACCAGAGCCCTATGTATTTAACAAGTTATGCAGACTCCCCCGCTAACCACGATAAATTGCACATACATAGTCACTGTTCCTTGGTGAGAGACTGACCCCCGGATTCACTATCCTTCCGTGCATGACTAAGTTAGTCATGCATGGAATCAGCCATTTAGAAGCCTGACAGCAGTGCACCATGCATATTAATGAAGGTGCACTACCTGAGCCCCTAATCCAACATGGAGCATGGACAAGTGCAGGGGGCGTGTCTGAGAACAGAGCTCTCAGAATAAACATGCCCCTGCAATGTAGAACAGCAGAAAGTGGATATAAATGAGCGATGCCGCTCATAGGTGTCCGCATATCCCCACCAACAGTCCCCCATGTGTACAACAGCAACAGTACATATAAATAAACTGAAGAAAATCCTTTATTGTTTTTTTTTTTAAATCTGAGTACAGCTAACCATAGGTGCACAGGTGTGCCCATCGCTTAGCTACAGTTAAAGCAGATTAAAAGGCTGGAGAGGATAACAAGAAAGATATATTCAAATGAAGCAGCACAGCAATAGTGTAGTGGGCGGAGCATCCGCCTAATGAGCAGGCATTCCCGGCTCGAGTCCAACTGCAGCACATACTATTTTTCATGTGAAATCTGTATATGAACTTTTTTCATTTTTTGCCATATAACCTACTAAATGACATTTAAATGTGAACTGGAGTACTGCATGAAATGCACATGTGAAGTGTCAGTGTCATAATGAATAAGGCACTAGTAAGCAGGTTTAAGCACAAATAAGCAGTAGTAAGCATATATAAGCACTAGTAAGCATGTTTAAGTGCATTTGCATGGGGGTAAGTATTGTCTACACAGATTAAGCAAAGTAGAAGCTAACTGAGTGTAAGAAACTGTAACCGAAGGCTAGCATTGCTTGCCTCCGTGCAAACCCATGCACACCCACTTACAACTGCTTTAAAGTACCTTAATCACTCTGCACCCAATGGCCCGTGTTCTGCCCAGCAACAAAATAAACAACTGCTGCAAGTCTTGAACTCTGGGTCCTGTACACTATAGTCACAGTAGTTAACCACTAAGCCATGATACCAATACAGATGAATGAGGTATCAGCAAACTAATCCTCATCACAGGAAAATCAAATCAAACATGTGAACTGAATCTATGTACAGTGTGATGTTGTATAACCTGCTATATAACATAAATATGTGAAATGGAGTACTGCAGTAGCCATAGACGTGAGATGTCATTGTAATAAAGTGTAGAAGTCTCCAGGACCCCATACAGTGTATATACACATGAATCATGGATGCCAGACACATATAAAACCTGTAATGAATAATAAATCACTGCCAAAAGGCAAATATAATGCTAATTAACTATTAAGCAATGCTAACCGCTGCACAGCTCAACTTAGTAAGTGCAAGCAATGTGTACAACAGCCAATTCCATCTGCCTAGTGGTATACCTCTTTAAGCACTGCCAACCCTAGGTAAGCAGGTGTGCCCATAGCTTAGCCTATTCAAAACCAGCCAATCATGGAAAAGTGTGGGAAATTGGCCATGTTTAAACCCCACAGGTGGGAATACTTCCCATAACTGGTTGTAGTTTCCTACTGCAGGCAGAATGGCTGGAGTGGGTGAAGGCACTCAATTTCGAGTGCAGCGCTGGGGCATCTAGGAGTCAAAAATCATGGTATGGTTCCTGGTAAAACACCATGAGCAGAGACTACTGCAAGGCCAGTACCAGGGCTCGCAGTATAAAATGGAGGCCTGGGACAGTCTCGCCCGTGACCTCACCAGTGCCACAGGTATCCCCCAGACTGGTGAGAGGTCAGGCACCACCATGCTGACCTGAAGCAGTGGAGGGGCGATGTACTAGAACAGTGGATCCAGAAATCCCGGCAGATGCCTAATGCCCCAGTACTGAGTAAGTACTCATTCTAAGTAGTTAATAATTGCCTAGCT
The DNA here is from genome assembly GCF_019279795.1 of Protopterus annectens. Classification (NCBI taxonomy): domain Eukaryota; kingdom Metazoa; phylum Chordata; order Ceratodontiformes; family Protopteridae; genus Protopterus; species Protopterus annectens. The sequence goes on along the minus strand of NC_056726.1, from coordinate 561,352,848 downwards.
TGTGTATACTATGGATAGGTATGGCTAAATATCACTGTATTTCTCTGACTGCTGCAGATGAGCGGGCTGTGAACCAGCAAGCCCATGATGCTAGTTGCAAAGGCTGTGCCGCGAGGCAGGTTAGTAATTATTCTGCATGTACTGTCATAACAAATAAATATAAGAGCCTTAGAAAGTATTGTACCAGTAGAGATAAAGGTATAACATTCTGTGAATAAAGGTATAACCCCTGGAGTGCTTCTGTTTACTCTTCTTTCATATGTTGTTGAACTGTTGCATATTATAAAGAGTACTGTTGTATTAAGCAGTGTAACCCACACTGTGGTATGCAGATAAAATGTGTATGAAGTTCTGTATAACAATGTTGGAAGTGCCAAGAGGTCAGTCATATTGTACAAGTGAGGGAGACTTAGACAGAAAATATTAGAAAGCTTCACATCCTTTCCCTGATAGCACAGTGTACTGTGATGTTAATTGTACTTTTTTTGTCACACACAGCAGGGGTTTGAATCCCGGGAGTGCTAATAAGTTGTATCCATAATCATACCCTACAACTGTACAGATTTTGTTACAATGTTCAGATAGAAAGCTGTATGCATAATTAAACCCAACTGTACAAAATTTGCTAGAATGTTGAAATAGTAAGTTGTATGCATACTCATACCCCTCAACTGTTCCAATCAGTCCAGCATGTCCAGATAAATGGCCTAAATCACCAGCATGGTACCCTGTTCCCTTGAAAAATCAGTGTGATGATCCAAGAAATGTAGGTAGCCATTGATGACAATTAACTGATCGTCAGACATGTACATAGTCAGATAATGTATATGAAAACAAACCTGTCATTCTAGCATCTCACCCAAAGTGTATGAGAGCAATTCTCAACATATGTTGCATTAACACCTGCATCTTGTCACGACTGTATGTAAGACACAGGTCACTTATATAATAATCTATAAACATACCACTGTACAATATAAGGCCATTGAGTAGTGTAATAATACATGTAAGGGACAGATCACTGCAGTGACTAAGAATGTTGTGAAAACTACAAGGATATATTAGTTGTTAATTGAACTCTCTCTTTCACCTTTACCATATGTGCAAAATTAACGCAATGACACACCTCAATCGGTATGTGTACACGCCAAACTTTTGGGACATATGTCCTATTGGTTTATAAATATTCACATTTGTTTCTATGCATGTGCCATATTAAAATTCCCCATATTGGTGGTGTGTTGCCATCAATGAAACCTGCATGCTATTGTAATGGCCACTGTTGTTCCATATATGCATGTGTTCTGCTTGTTCTGTAACTGTTTTAAATCTGGTGTTTTGGGTTAATGGGAATACCTATGCATGTTGTTATAACTAATCCTGAATGTTGTTGACTATTACTAACCCATATCATTCAACATAGCTCGTATGGGAAGGCCGGTCCCAGCAGAACCACCCGTTCCACCTCAGCTGGCCATGGCACCGGGCACCAGCACATCTGGGGCCCAGCCTGGTACCTCCTCCTCCGCTGGCTCTGTGCCACCTTCAGGTGAAACTGCCACAGGGGATGGGGCTCACCTCCCCCGGGAGCAGGTGCAGAGAGGAACTTGTCACCCATCGTCAGGTCCAGGCCATGGTGCGTAGGGAGCTCGATATGGAGTTTCAAGACTGGCTATGCCAGCTTGAGGGCCGAGTGCTTCAATTAGCGGGTGAGCCTGCCCCTCCCACACAGCCCCCAGCACAGCCACCTTTGGGACTGTGAAGGTGCAATGGTGACTGCCCATGGGTGGGGACCTCAGTCCCACTGTTTTCATTTCAGGGCTCATGGGCTTGTGACTTCCAAACACCCCTCCCTGTCCAAGGTGCTTCCCCCCCACATGTGTCATATACCACTCCTGTATGCTGTCTTGTCTGTCATCTTACCCATCTTATCCTCAACGAGCATACCTGCTCACCTTCCCCAACATCCCACTCTCACCTTAAAAAAAAAGGGCAAGCTGTTCCCAAAAAAAAAAAAAAAATCACGTCCCATACATAATTGTCCATTTTGCACACGTGTCCACTGGACACATGTAATCTGGTCTAATTGGCATCACAACATATTATAGTTGTCTTCACCCCTCTCTCAGGGGTTGGAGTGTTCAAATGTATCTCCAAATTCATTGCATATGCACAACTGTTGCTGTAGAAGAAATGGGCAGCTTTGGACCTTCCCGTCACCCTTCCTGCACATCCCTAGCTATCTTGCCTACTGTCTTTCCCTCTTTGTGCCCCTTTTACACCACTTTCCTATCACCCCTTTTTCATTTCTTTTAAAGAAATTAGCAAGGGGGTAAGCAGAGTAAGCACTTTTAAGCAGCAGTAAGCGGGTTTTAGCCTGTTTGTGCGGGGGTAAGCACTGCCTACACAGGTTACGCAATTTAGAAGCTGAGTGTAAGAAACTGTAGTTGGAAGTTAGCAGTGTTTAGCTCCATACAAACCTGCGCAAACCGGCTTAAAACTGCTTAAAAGTGCCTTAATCACTCTGTATCCAACAGCCCTTGTTCTGCCCTGAAACAAAATAAACAGCCTTGCAAAGCTCGAACCCAGGACCCTGCATACCACAACCAAAGTGGTTTACCACTAAGCCATGGCAGATATACATAACCTTGATGTTTTCCCAAGCATAGCATACAGTAAAATAAGTCAACAGTATAGGGAATGTACTTATACATGTAGATGTATGTGTGCGTGTACATATATGCACAACTAAATAGATATATACCTCTCTTTCGCTCTCTATTATGTTTATCTATCTATAAATATCTACATATATATATATATATATATATATATATATATATATATATTTATATGTGTGTGTGTGTGTGTGTGCAGATATATATATATATATATATATATATATATATATATACACAGATATATGTCTATAGATATAACAGAGCACATAACAAAGACATATATGACCACAGACACTGTTAATGGGGGTCAGGGTGCTCAAGCAACATACGTCTTACATGTAACAATACCCCCCATACAAACAGGTCTGCCCTGCAATATAATACCAACTTTTGTGAATCCAGTAGCCAGGACCTCACATGACATGGCCACAACATGTTTACAGTAAGCCATGCCACCTGTATGATGTGAGGCTGGTATCGATAACATATACATTACAGTCTGGCTACCATAGTATAAGTACAATGTGGAACAAATACAACATTCCTAAGATACATATACACAGGCACAGGTATGGAGATACATATATATGTCTATATATATATATATATATATATATATATATATATATATATATATATATATATATATATATATATACATATATAGACATATATGTAACTACACATACACACACAGATGTATGTCTAAGAGGATACATTATTAGAGGGTGTACACCACACTGAACAGCCAGTCTCCCTACAGTTGAAACCTCTTCAGATGGACAGTGTATGACTCACCCATACAAAAGACAATTGTTGCCTGAAACATATACCAACAGAGAAGTCAAAGGATGTAACACCACACACAGGTTTGCATATGTTTTAAAGTTTTATTTGTGTACAATTACAGTTTTATATGCCATGTCATATTGCAGTTTATACTTTGAAATACATACAAACAGATAAATGCAAATGTCAAACAGATAATTTAAGACAATAATCTGAAAGAATGACATATGTTGCTGTCCAGACCAAGGCCTTCAAGTAGTACAACAGAAAATACCGACTGGGCCACAGGATAACGATCAGTCAACAGTAAGTAATGCAGATGTATAGCCCAACAGCCTCTAACTCCACTCTGTACACAATCCCTAGGGTGAAAAGACCTCAGTTTATACAATGGGATGTATCTGTTATATAACAATCCGTAACTGGAATCACCACAATTGTACTGACAAACAGAGCAGGCTGTATGGCAGTAATCAATAGGCCAGCAATGTTCACAAGGTGAAGTGTATGGTAATGTGCAGCCATATACCTTAAGCCAGCTTACTACTGATATACCACACATGTTGTAACACCTTAAGTTAATGATGGTGCTTACCCCCCCCCCACCAGACTGACTTACAGGAGCATAAAACACTGTTACATACACTGACCTCTGCACTGCAAAGGGCCATACATGTGTTGTGCTGATGAAGCCTACATATGTATGGACCCTTCCCCACAATATGTGTGGGTGCCCAACAGCACTGGAATGATGGCGGGAATGGCAGCATGACATTATCACTGGCCAACACATAATAACCCCTTACTGCATGTCATATGGACAAAGCCTGGCATGTAGGTGGAGGACAGAGGCCAGTACACAGGCCCATATATGAAATAGTGTTGTCATACACTGAGCATGCAGCTGTTGCTACAGGATAGTCTGCAACACACACTTAGACAAATATATGATGTCATAAACACAAATGGATGTTGCCACCTACTGATAGCACTCAACACACACACTACCGGTGATATATCTGACACAAGACCTGTGTGGTTGGCAGACAACACATAGGCCCACATATGAGAACTATGCAGACAGACTGCAGTCCATATTAAACTAGTATGTACACACAAACCCTGCAACACTGGTGCTATACAATGCATATACAAACACTACTCATACCCTGTCTGTAGTTAGTGAACCTGATCCAAATATGTAGCTGCCTTGAGACTGCAATTCCACTTCTGAGAGGTCTTGCTACTTGCTGTCTGTAACACTGCTGCCCCACACAGGAAGGATGTCCATCATACAGGAAAGATAAAGGGGCCACGCCCAAATGATCTAGGGATTTATAGTAGTGGGTTACTATGACAGTGTTAATTGGAAGTACTACACAGCATGCTGCATGCAGGTAAAAAGTGGAGGACACTGATTGGTGCAGAGGCCATCATCTGATCATGTGCCTCCCTGCAAAAACCATGCTACAATCTGTTCAAAGCAGCTCAATTCAGTTACTGGAAAGAGAGAGAGGGAGAGAGACACTCAGACAGAGACCAAAAAAAAAAAAAAAAACAACACAAACAAATAGGCTAGGCCTACAAAAAGATCTTTGTGAAGAGACATGAGTCACACAACAGGTATGTGAAATATATATGCATTTAATTGACGGTAGTACTTGGGCCATAATAATGGGATAGATGAGGTTGAAGTATTCATATGTGCCAGCGGGTGTTGTTGTTGTAATGATGTTCAGCTGAACAAATGCTATGGATACTAGAGTCTGTCCCTGTGGGTAGTGGGCCATAGGCATCAACTGTGTAGAGCAGCACTGACTGACAAGATATAAGCCATCATAATGTGTGTAGTGTAATGGAAAACATGTATAGTAGTGTGGGCAATAGCCGGTGGTGAAGGTAATGGAATAATGATGGATATGTGGTTCCAGAGCCCACCAGTAGCAGGATACTCAGGGTAATGTGTAATGCAGCATGCTGAAATGCCATAGGTGTGTAATAGGTATACCTGCAATCTGTCTGTATATATATCCCCCTAATGTTAGGCTGTGTCCATATGTGGCACCTGTCTGTGTTGTAGCAAAGCAGAATACCCCAGCTGTGCAGGAAGGAGAGTTAGAGACTGTGGACCTGATGTCTGAATGTACCCCATATTTACACACACACACACACACACACACATATATATATATATATATATATATATATATATATATATACATACATACATGTACATGTATGTATAGACATATATATATATATATATATATATATATATATATATATATATATATATATACACATGTATGTATATTTGAAGATATATATATACATGTATTAATATATATCTACATGTATGTCTAGAGATATACAGACACCTACCTGTATATATATATATATATATATATATATATATATATATATATATATCGGTTTATATATATATATATATATATATATATATATATATATATATATATACACACATATATAGAGATATATACATGTCTGTGGCTACATATATACAAGCACACACACGTGTAGATATATACATGCTCCAAATTTTTGCATCACAGTGCTGCATGCTATGTGGGATGGGATATCACACATATCAATGCACACAAATTTATAGCAGTAACTATGTGCAACATGGACAGGTATGTCACTTGTGAGCCCCTTGTTGGGACCTCATTGTCCTTGTCTGTGAAGGTGGAATGGGAAATTGGGGAAGGATAGCAGGTATAGTTGCAGTGGTTGTTTGAGTTAGTAAATAGAGAAGAGAGCCTACAGGGGTGATATATGACACATGTGGTGGGCAAACACCTTGAATGGTGAAATTCATCTTTAATATGGAAGCCACATCAGCCTCCATATGGACACAATGGGAACAAGGCTCCCACCCATTGACAGTCACAGCAGCAGTTTCATGGACCTAAAGGTGCCTGGGCTGGAGGCTGAGCTGGAGTAGCATGTGGACCCTGTGAGTGTGATGTAGCATATCCTCATGGTTTGTGAGTAGCTCCCTATACACCAAACCCTGAACCTGACCACAGGTTATAGGATCATGTCTTTGTATGCCCCCGGGGGGACACCATCCCTTGAGGAGGTTCCACCTGAAGGTAGTGTAGTCCAGTAGGCCCCAGGGTGGGTCCCACATGTGATGTGGCCTGGTAACATGGCCATATGATGTTGGAGAGGTGGCTCTGCTGGCAAATATCCCCTAAACATGCTATTGTGTCACTGTTATAGAACATATACGGGTAGTAATATTCTACACAATCCCTGAACATGTCCAAGAGCATGCATAGATATTCCCAATAACACAGAATGTCAGATGTGCAGCAATCACATAGCAAGCATACCACATGCATATATGGAAATATAGTGGCCTGACAATGCCATGCAGGTGAATAGTGTGTAACACACCAGCAATTATAGTGTCCACACAGGGAACATGGCCACAGACACATATCACAAAGTGTGTTACAATACAATACATATATATCCCAATGTTAGTTAAGGTGTGCCATACCTATTGGGATGCTAATTCTCACAGAAAGAGTTCAGCTGAAAAATAACCACTTCTGTTCGTAAAAACAAGGATGATTTAATAACAACAAGGTTAAGCGCTTTCACTCGCAATGCGAGCTTCATCAGAACAACAAATAACCAGTGTGATTCCTTTAAATAACAAAATTGGCGCCAACATTGTTGCCCAGACCTGCTTCCCAATGCCTGTCACCATGCTGCTGCAGTCTGGGGGATCACCTTGCAACAGGAGAGGGGTCATGCAGACCATCCTCCCTGACACGAGTGAAAGAACTACTCAGCAGCCTCAGTGCACATACCCACAGAAATCAACAGCAACTGCCAGACAGCATTATGGCGGTAGGTGCTACCTACGCACCAGATGAGGAGGGTGCAGGTAAGACCACAGGGAACATTAGTAGACCACTGTTGCATATCTGTATAGGTAGAACATCTTCTTCTTCCTTTGGCTTTTCCCGGTTAGGGGTTGCCACAGTGGATCACCTCTTCCCATTTCTACCTGTCGTCTGCATCTTGCTCTGTCATACCAACCACCTGCATGTCCTGTCTCACCACAACCATAAACCTTAACTATGGCCTTCCTCTTCTCCTCTTACCTGGCAGTTTCACCCTTAGCATCTGTTTCCCACAAATAACCAGCTCCCCTCCTCAGCACACGTGTAAAGCAATGCAATCTCACCTGTCTGGCTTTGGCTCAGAACTGTCCAATCTGGGCTGACCCTCAAATATACTTATTCCTAATCCTGTCTACCGCGTCACAACCAGTGAAAATCTTAACATCTTTCACTCTGCCACATACAGCTATGATTCCTGCCTTTTTGTCAATGCCACAGTCTCCAACCCATATAACAGAGCTTGTCTCACTACCCTTTTGTAGATCTTCCCTGTCACTCTTACTGGTACTTGTCAGTCAGAAATCAGTCCTGACACTCTTCACCACACACTCAACCTTGCCTTTACTCTCATCTCCACCTATCTTCCACATTTGCCATTACTCTGAACTGTTGATCCCAAGTATTTAAACCCATCCACCTTTGCCAACTCTATGTCCTGCATCCTCACCATTCCTCTATCCTCCCTCTCATTCACACACATATATGCTGTCATAGTCCAGCTGACCTTCCTTCCTCTCCTCTCTAGAGCATATCTCCACTTCTCCAGGGTCTCCTCAACATGTTCCCCTACATATCACAATTTCATCTGCAAACATCATAGTCCACAGGGACTACTGTCTGAACTTGGCTGTCAACCTGTCCATCACCACCACAACTAAGAAAGGGCTCAGAGCCGATCCTTGATGTAATCCCACCTCCACCGGAAAGGCATCTGTCTCCCCCACTGCAGATCTCAATGCTGTCACACTACCCTTGCACATATGCTGTACCACTCTAACATACTTCTTGCCCACTCCTGACTTCCTTACACAATACCACAACCCCTCTCTAGGCACTCTGTCATATGCTGTCTCTAAGTCCACAAAGACACAATGCAACTCATTCTGACCTTCCCTGTACATCTACATCAACACTCTCAGAGTAAACATTGCATCTGTAGTGCTCTTTCTTAGCATGAAACCATACTGCTGATCACTAATATTCACCTCACTTCTTAAACCAGCTTACACTACTCTGTCCCATAATGTCATGCTGTGAATGGTCAATATTACCCCTCTGTAGTTATTACAGCTCTGCACACCACCCTTATTCTTAACATCCAGTACTAAAACACCTTCCATACACTCGCCAGGCATCCTCTCACATTCCAAGATTCCATCAAACAACCTGGTTAAACATGTCACTGCCATGTTTCCTAAACACCTCCAAGCAATCACAGGTATGTCATCTGGACCAATAGCCTTTCCATCCCTCATCTTCTTAATAGCTATCTGTACTTCTACCTTGTAGAGCATGCATATCTGACATGTCATAAATATTGTTTGCTGCATAGTAGTAATGAACAGATGTGCATAACTGCTAGTATTGTGGACTTGTACTTTTGATGTAGTGTAATGCTGCACCCACCCTGTAGCAATGCCACAGCTGTGGCCACTAACATTGCATCTCTCACACTCTTATGCAGGTCCCTTGGGGACACCACCAAGGCAGCAGCCTGTGGTAGGTGAGTATGGTTTCTATTGATACTTGCAAATACACAGGCCATGTAAAGGCTATGGTATATGCCATGCACACATCTAACACACCTACCCTGAATGCATGCTGTACATGTTCATGTATTGGTGCTATGAAATGCACTGCATCACAGTGGTTACCATGATGGGGTATTGGAAAGTTATCTCTAAACACACGTACAGCTCCAGAAAAAACATGAAACACACAAATCATCAGGATAAAGGATTTTACTGATGTATCTGGTACCTCGACTTATGCCTTCAGAGAATAAATTATTACATTAAGCAGCTTTCTTTATATGCAACTTACTAAATACATTCAATTAACTGTCCTTCAGTAATAAATCAGTTATTTAAAGTGCCCATCACACATTGCCCATATTTGACTATTCATGACAAATCTTATACAGAATTTCAATGATGAATCCCAACTGTGCTCTGACATAAAAGTGAAACAACATCATTCCACTGACATTAATAAAATGTGAACATTTTCAACCATTGAACAAAAAATGTCAGTTTACTTGTTGTGAACCTTTATTCCTAATTCCACGTTTAAACCTTTGTGATATACTGTCCTGAAGTTTATAATACATTTTGACTCCAATGTTAATAAATTGCTATTGTCCACCTCCCTGTTACAAGATTTGGGTTTAGCCAACACACTGAAAAAGAAAGTTTCTGCTGAACCACCATGTACCTGAATAAAATGTGTTGCTACTGGGTTCTCCATCCTACCCCTTCTTATGTCACCCAGATGTTCCATGATTCTTTTCTTGACTGCTCTTTTTGTCTGTCCGATGTACCATTTTATCTGCGAGCACCCACAACCTATGATGTAGATAATTCCCCTAGATTCACAAGTGTATGTTCCATGTAGGAACTGTATAGTTTGTGAGAAAATCAGAAATCTGGATGGGGCCAATATTATTGGCAAAGTTTATAAAGCCTGTGAAACATATACTTTTTTAGTTTGTTGGCTAAACCCAAATCCTGTAATAGGCACGCGGACAACAGCAAGTTATTAACATTGGAGTCAAAATGTATTATAAACTTCAGGACATTATATCCCAAAGGTTTAAACATGAAATTAGATACAAATGTTCACAACAAGTAAACTGACATTTTTCGTTGTATGGTTGAAAATGTTCACATTTTATTAATGGCAATGGAATGATGTTGTTTCACTTTTATGTCAGAGAACAGTTGGGATTCATCTTTGAAATTCTGTATAAAATTTGTCATGAATAGTCAAATATGGGCAATGTGTGATGGGCACTTTAAATTACTGATTTGTTACTGAAGGAAAGTTAATTGAATGTATATAGTAAGATGTATATAACGAAAGCTGCTTAATGTAATAATTTATTCTCTGAAGGAGTAAGCCGAGGTACCAGATACATCAGTAAAATCTTTTATCCTGATGATTTTTGTGTTTCATGGTATTGGAAAGGTATGTCAGATGGCTGTGAGATAACTAACATCCTGTCATTGTGAAGTGTGTCTGCAGGGATTAACATAATGGTGGCACACACAGCCTACAGTAGGGCATGTGTGAAACATCACCCTTGTACAGTGCACCAACAAATTATATACCAGTATTACGATGGCAACTGTTACAGATGTACAGTATGGCATAATGTATTAGTGTGGTCCACATTATTAGCTGGGACTTGGCTGTAACACATGCGGTGCAGTGTATGGTGCACTGCAAACTGACACACATGTGTAGCCCATACCTGTCAAGCATCTGTGAAAAGGCTGAAGGTGGGGATGGGGTTATCAGCATGACACATCAGTGCACTGCAGCAGGGAGCCATAGGGATTGTAAGAATGGCTGTATCTGCACGCATACAGGGTCAGTAACTGTGGCAGATGTAAATCTACACCCACAGAAATAGTGACAGCAGTGTGTAAACACCAAAGGGTTTGCATATGAGTAAACCTTGCAATCATGCACAGTTGGGCAACATGTGTAGGCAGACTGACCATACACAAGCAAATTCAAATGGGCCATGATAGTATACCCCTTGCAGGAATAGTGACTGCTGTAGTACACATAACAATGGGTGCAGCAACATGTCATGATAATCGTGTGCATACATAGGCACACACAGGACTGTATGCAATGCGGTCATCATCTGCACATCTAACACCTTTAGTAGACACTGCATGTGGATGTACAGGACATATGGCACATATCAGGCTAATGTACTGTTAAAATATGTAGTGATGTTGTCCCACAGCAGATCAAGGAATGGTGCATCACATCAATAAGAGTGTGTAGACTCCCCATAGCCATGGTATGATCTGGCAGTTGCCACTGTAATACTATTGGATTGTTCATACATGGTCTGCTAATGCAGAGAGCTGTAAGCTACACATCAAGCATTCACAACTGACATTTGACCACACATCATCCCAGGTATGGTTTGCTGGAAAACATAGGGGCTGTGAGCATTACAGCTGACATAACTGACACAGTACTACACATGCAGCAATGGGATGTACACCTGTGAGTTTTGGTGCACAGTACATGGCAGGGTGCATAACAGGTGTACAGCAATACTGCATACATGGGTGCATTGTTCCCCAGGGAAAGGGTATCACCTACTAACACAGAGCATGCCTCACACACATGTATACTGTTGCTAGTATGGATTGACTAAAGCTGTACTGCATGCTGTTGTATAACATATATTATGCATGTTGACAGTTGGGTAATGGGAGGACTGTGTGTACTATCATTGTGCAACCTCACCTGCATGTGTGTGTGTGTGTGTGTGTGTGTGTGTGTGTGTGTGAGTGTGTGTGTGTGTGTGTGTGTGTGTGTGTGTGTGTGTGTGTGTGTGTGTGTGTGTGTGTGTGTGTGTGTGTGTGTGTGTGTGTGTGTGTGTGTGTGTGTGCATGTGTGTGTGTTCATTTCATCTGTAGGTTCAATGTGGTGTAGTGGAGGGAGGTTGCTGCATGTAGGATGTCTGTGTGCATATGTGTGTGGTTGTGTGGGTGACCATGTATACAGATGTGGGACTGTGGAGTTTTTCATATGGCAGTACTTCCCTTTGCAGTACATGGACATGGACTGACACAAGACAAAACAAGAACACTTGTCTGATATGTAATCAGAGGACAGCTGATACTCTACTAAGGTCTGTAGCATGGAACATGCATTGGGAGGGGAAGTAGATACCAGGTATACCCTCAATATCGCATACAGCAGGGAGGTGATTGACAACCCATGTAGGCAGCACTACAGATGCACTGTGGAATTACTAGACAACTGCAGGGAGTGTATACATATATCACAGTTGTCACATGATAGGTTGATTGTGCAGCATATTAGGCATGTACTGAGCAATGCGTACACATGACAGTACAGTGTGTGACATTAAGTAGGGAATGTATCAGCACCTCACATATAGGGGCCAAGCTCACAAAATCCCAACATACACAGGGTGAACACTGAATGATAGCAGTGAGGCTATGTACAAAGTATTACACTCAGGGCATGGATTTAATGGAGTAACAGGCCTTGTGCTGTGGTCACTTCTGTAGGCATTTAGAGGAATGAGACGTTAATGAATAACATTAATGAGTGTATGTCACCAGGTGTGATGTATGACAGGCATCGTATGGGAATAAATATGGGACTGTATGTAGTATCACAGACAGGTAGGTATTAAGGTGGAGTGTGTGTGTGTGTGTGTGTGTGTGTGTGTGTGTGTGTGTGTGTGTGTGTGTGTGTGTGTGTGTGTGTGTATTGTTATGCAGTGCTGGACAGGTCTTAAACTGCATTTCTATCTTCCCCCAACAGGTGGTGAGGTGGGTCAGGTTCCCTCCTGCAGGCTACCTGATGTTAGTGTGCATGCAGGCACTGACAATGAGGAGACTATGTTTGAGGAACAGGTGGGTTTGTCAGGGGTCGACACAGTGCCAACAGTTGACACCCCTCTTTTAGCCACCCCATCCCTGCACACAGTTTATGTGCCTATACATACCCCATCACAAATGGCTATAACTGAGGGACAGTCGGTGGCTAGTGACAATGCACAGGGTAGTGTGGTGACCATGCCAGCTGTGTCTGTCCACAGCAGGCATAGCTAGATGTTAGGCAGGCCACTACATAGGCAGATGTGCCAGGGTGCTCATGGTAGGGCCACTGTTCATCCTGCCCCTGGCAGAGGCGCCACAATTGGTACCACCAGGCACATGTTTCAGGCTATCATGGAGGCACAGGCACATATGGAAATGTACACCAGACAGGGCCTGAGGCTGCAGAAGACTGCTTACTCATCTGTACATGACAACATCTGTGAACTTGCTGCTGCCCTCCGTGAACACAACGAGATCATGGATAGACAGTGGGTTGAGATGGTGGGCTTCCTCTGCATGGTATGTCTGTCCTTGAACAGCTGATGG